>NW_006430723.1:360856-384544 GCF_000325575.1 Pteropus alecto
CAGAGATACTCATTAGTGCAATTCCTATCCTTTCTCCAAGGAAAATGAAATCATTTCTCTTATCAGTAAAGCTAGGTAGACTCTGAATGTGCTTGTCTTAGCTTTATTCCTTTTGAGACTCATCTGCCAGCAGAAAGGTCATGTGCTCTTTAATCCTCTCCCTCATTACATAAGTTTTATATGGGAAGGGGCCTTACTCCTTGGGTGGGCCTTCAGCTTGGAAATGTGCAATCCCTGAAACTTTTAGGTATTAGGGTTTAGGACTCCAATATATCTGTTATGATATATTACAGGGCCTTCAGCTTGGAAATGTGCAATCCCTGAAACTTAGGCATTTGGGACGTTGGCCAGAAGCATTAAGAAATAACCCAAGAGTGGATGTAGAACAAAATAGTCATATGGGAAAGTTTTTGGTGGGCCAGGATGTGTGATTTGCTGTTTTGTATCATCGTTGTGGTGTTTTGTTGAGGAGGAAGCACTTTTACTGCATTGGCTTTTAATTCTATGATCCAGGTGACAGGCTTTCAGCTGCCTATATGGGATTTAGCTCTTAATGTAACTATAGTTTATGGAGGTTTTTTCCATAGGTGTGACTGTTTCTATAGAGCAGTGGTTCTCAAACTCGAATATGCATAGAACCACCCCAAGGGCTTGTTAAAACACAGATTTCCAGGTCCCCACCTCTTTCTTCTCTTCCCCCCAAAAGTCTAATCTGAGGCAGGATTGTTCTACATGGCCTACGTGGAAGATACTCTGTGTGGCCAAGCAACCAGCATGTTTTCTTGTGAAGCTGTGGCCAGTTTGGTAGTGTACCAACTTCGATTTGCTTCCCCTCTGTCCTTGCCTCACCTCCCATTTTTCCTCATTTTTGCTGCCCCGGACTTGTCCCTCTCAATAAAGTACGAGCACATAAGCTTTGCTGCTGGTTCTTTTTGCTAGAGAACCAGGGCTAAGAAAGGGCTGAAGAGGAAAACGGAAATTAAAGTGTTGTATTATGTGGATTCTCCTCATAGGAATGACTTACTCAAAAGTCATGGCTTTTAACAAAAGCACCCCTATCAAATCTGGACTCCTTGCAGGCATGGGCTCAGCTGGGGATGTGGGGACTGGAATTTGGATTTCCCATCTGTGTCGCATGAGAACCAGGAGTACTTCCTGTGGACCAGGCAGCAGATCAGACTCCTCCTCTGTGTCTACAGCCACTGAGATCTCTAACCCTGGGAAATTCACTTAGTTTCTTTGAGTCACAATTCTATCAAATCACAGAAGCTGAGAATTGAAGGTCATTTTACCAAGGGGTGTATGTAGCATGAAGACTGAGAACCAGGAGAAGTTGCTAGACCTGCTGAGCCTTAGTTTCTGCATTTATAGAACAAGGAGGCAGGAAGAAATAAACTTCAAAATTTCTCACTCTAAATCATGGAATTCTATATTTTGAGACTTACTTGGGGTCACAGTAAGTCTGCGTAGTGGGGGACTAAACCTGCTTTTCCCTGTCCCCAATCAGATTCTGGTCTTATGGCTTCAAACTTGAATGTAATTGTTCTTTTACTCTTTTGCTCTATTCTCCTCTTGATTCTTTGGGTTTGGGCTATATAGGTTTTGGATTATGTGAGATTTGAGGTTGGGCTAAGTGTTTCAAGACTTTCTCAAACCTGTGGGGACATTGTAGCACTGTGATCTCTGGAAAGAGCTTTTATATATAATATCTGGCCAGAACCTGACAGTCTCTTAAGAGCTAAGTATTCATATCTACTTTCCAGGTGAGAAATTGACTCTTAGAGAAGTTAAGGATTCAAGATCCCAAGGCTGGTGAGTTAGAGGCAGAGCTAGGCAAGAAGCCAAGGGCTATTTACTTACAAATGGAGAGGGAGTTGGGAAGAAGATAGTGTGGCTCAGTGGCGGGGGGTGGGGGCATGGGGGGGGGAGGGGAAGCAGAATGTGGAAAGAAGGAGACTTGAAGTAGGACTCAAAGAAGGAAGAATAAGGTGGTTTCCCTGCCTGGCTCCTCTTCACTGCTGCCAAGCCAGGCTAGTGCTTCTGTTTTCTTTTAATCGCTGCCTTTTTGATTGAAAGAAAGCCATATTGGCTTTCTGTAGAAGCCATATGGACTCATCACAAATGATTTAATCAGAACAAAAGAGTAGAAAGTAACATGAAAAACTCCTCTGCTTTGGTCCATCTTACGAGCCCTCTCAGAATGTCTCACAAGTATCTGGATTAGCATTACCATCCTTTCTGTGGGCCCCTACATGAGTCATGCACTCTTGAAGTGCTTGTGAAGATAGCTAGGTCTATTCTACATATTTCCTACTTCTATTTGGTGTGAGATTATCATGTCTGGATTATAGCACATGTCCTTTATCCATTTCAGGCTTCTTTCAGCTGTGAATGGAAGTGGGAAACCCAGCACCACATTATTAATAGAGCACAAGTAGATATCGCCTGCCAAAAGCAGGGCTTCTCTGGGCTGGAGCATAAGGCTTAGTTCTGAAAGTCTAGGAGGGGCGTCCTGTGTCTTTTCTTCTGAACTGGGGATACTTGAGCATGCAGAGGCTACATACTCACCCTCTCCTACAGGTCCAGGCAGAGAAGGAAGAAGAGGGGGGTTGACCAGGACAACCAAACCTGCACTGCTTACTGCATGGAGGCAGGAAGTGGAAGAAAGAGTAGAGCTCAAACTCTCACCTGTTATAAAATACAGTCACTCTCCTCACCCGTAAAACATGGCTCAGGAATGTCCTTGGCTTTGAGCAACTCCTCCTCCCTTGGAAAGGACTAATAATGTGGTATTCCCTCCCTTAAGGGCAAAAATGGAAATACTCATATTGTAGAAATATTCTACTACAGCAAATACTTTTGAGCAGAATATGTTGATATCTACTGAGTTAGGAATTGAGAACAGGAGATAACCGAGATGTATCCCTGCTCTCAAAGAGCTTACAAACCAGAAGGGAAGACAGACACCCACCTAATAGTAGAAATAAATTGATAATTATAACAATGACAATAGCTAACTGTTCCTGAAGCAATTATTATGTACAGGTATTATGCCAGCCATGTTACATGCTTTATCTTGTTTAGTCCTCCCAACAATCCTACTAAGGGAATTTTAGCATTCTCAGATTTCAGATGAGGGAGCCAAGTCTTCGAAAGGTTAAGCAGCTTGCCCAAAGTCACGCAGGTAGCAAGAGGCAGAGCCAGGAGTTGCATTGAGTTCTTACTAAACTCTCCATGTATGATCATGACGTTATATTACTACAATAGAGAACAACACAGGGTGCTACAGGAGTCCAGAGAAGTGTTGTCACACAGATTGCAGAGGTCTGGGCAGAGAAGCTCACACAAAACTCTGCGAGTGCCTGAGCACCTAGTAGGGACCAGCCATTTAAATGGGGACAGAAAAGAGGGAGCATTAGTAGGTCAGGTCTGCACAGGACACCTCAGTGGGAGGGAGAGGGGAGGAGGATGCTGAAAGGGGCAGAAGGCGTGTAGAGGGGGTGACATGAAGACTGAACTTCACAAGTACGTAGGATTGAGCTCATTCACCTCAAGGTTGATCCAGAAGTGTTTAATAATGACCACTATTGAGGCTGGTTGACATAAAAATATTTATTTCCGAGGAGAACACAAATGAAAATATCTAAGAGAGGAGGGATGGGGAGACATCAGGGCATCAGGAGCCGGAATCTCAACCATCTGGAATCCTACTGAAATTTGGCGGCCCATTCGAGAGTCTCAGGTATCTTGCCAAAATATTTTTTAAAGGAGAAAAAAAAAAATAATGTTGCTTGCTATAATAATACACCAGAAACCCCTCACATTGACATTTACAGATTTCCTGCCAATCGCCCGGAGAGCACATAATGGACAGATAGCAAAGGCAGCAAGGGAGAGAAAAAGCAAATGAGTGATTGAGCTGTGCCTCCTTGGGTTTTTATTATCATTGCTGCCTTTGGCCATATGCTTTTCAAAGGCACTGACAAGTCTGGACCAATTTCAAAGGAATTCCTAAACCCAGATTTCAAAATCGTCATTACATCTCCGGATTGTCAGAGCTCTGTACAGGAAACACAAATTTATAAAAGTTCTTAAATGTTTCTCCAGAAATGTTGATCAATCTCTCCTGTCATTACATGATATGACTAGGATATTGAGTATAGATGCTAATAAATTGCCAATCCAGCTTATTACCAAGTAATAAAAAGCATTTCTCTTCTTTGAAATAGGATGTCTTACCACTTGAGTGGGTTCCAGTAGCTGCATACAAAAAGGAATAAGATGGTTTCTTTTTTAGTCTGGTTGTTCCTTACCACCCCCACCCCCACCCCCACCGCAACTTTTTAAAATGGAATGAAAACAGATTTAATCTGCTGGGAACACAGGTTTTCAAAGTACAGCGTGGACCCTATTAGTGTCGCAGCTGTCATCTAAGACTTTTGTCATTCTTTGCCACCACTGGATATCCCATATGGTTGATTCTCCACCCATTACAAGTCTTTTTCTATTCTTTTTCTTGTCCCCCTTCCATACACCGACCTTGCTCAATTTCACAAACAGAAAAACTAAACCAGAGGTTGAAAGGTCAGGTGGCTGGTGAGTCAGGAATAGAGCCTGGAAGCCCTGGTGCTGGAACTCTGCAGTGTCCCTGATTCCATCTTTATCCCAAAGGACAGCATGCTGTTTTGCAAGAATGATGGCGTCATACCAAAAGCTCTGGAGAACTAAAAGCCACAAGTAACCTGGGTATTTTGTTAAGTCTTGTGTGAAAGGAGCAAAGTGAAGGGATAATCCTGTGAAAATACAGGAGTCTTCCACTTTAGAGAAATTTTTGGATGGAAGGAGTATGCTGAGATCTGGCGTATGTTGGGATATGTTATCCAAGAAAATTGAAAAGCAAGTTGCTTCACCTTATGCCTCAGCACTAAGAAGAAGACCAGTGTTTCGAGGATACCCTTGAATGTTGGAAGCAGCATGGTTACATATTTAAGTGTCTGCTCCACACCAGTAATTGGATAACACAAAATGCTCCCTGGGAACCAATACAAAATAATGTTCAGCTCCTAAAGAGGAAAGCATGGGATCATTAAATTTTTCCTGGACACATATCGCATGCCAGGTATTTTTCTAAGTACTTATTATGTATTAACTGATTTAATCCTCACAAAGGCACACAGGTTGTAATGGCAAAGCTAGCATTTGAACCCAAGCATGTGGTTTCCAAGTCCATTGTAATAGTCATCATGCTTTACTGCTTTCATTTTCAGAGCTGTTAGTTAATTTTGGAGATTGCAATTTCCAGGTGATGCCCATTCCTCATCCAGTTTATCATAGTTCCAGTATTCTTCAATCTATAGAGTGAGTGATAAATTTAAATACTGCCTACGCACCCACTTACAATAGTGAGAGGTGGGAATGAGTAAGAGGAAGAAATTTGCCATAGCTAGTATTTTAAAGAAAAGAAAAAGGAGAAGTTAATTATTCAATCTTTAACGCTCTAGAAGGCATATAGAAATATGCAATTAATTAAGAACATGGTAACACACTTATGAATTTTGTCCCTTTTTCTTCACTACCACAATGAGGATGTACATAGCCTCCAGGATTTGGGGACAATTCTAATAACCAACAACATTTAAAACAATCTTTTTTAAGCATTTTCCTTCAGAATTATGACTTCAGAAAAAGCAATCCTTCTTATTCATTTCTCACACAACCTTGAGTACTTTAAAGTTCTGGTATGATTCTTCCTTTGGCTGCACTTACATCCTGTCCATGTAAGAAAACACCTTGCTTCCAGTCCTGAGCTACACCCCCGACCTCTCTTTTCACTGTTCAGTAGATGCAGGGTCCTCAAAGTCAAATTTTCAAGGCTTTTTTTGTGAAACTCCCAAATATGATAACATAAATTTTGCTATTATTTTTAATCTCTCACTGCCCTCTAAGGATGGTGGGTCTTTTGTTTGCTAAGTTCAAATGAAATCATTGTCTTTGATATAATAACCTTCTATAATCTCGAGGGTAGAATTTAAATGCTGGGCAAGGAGGTGTATGTTGTAGATATGTAATTTTAGATACAGAAGCTAGAAGAAAGCAAGATTACTGTGTTTAAGAAATAAAGAGCTATAAAATAGAGAGAAGAGTAGTTTCAAGACATAAAATTGTTTTGAAGGATAAATGAGATCATTTAAAGTATCTGGGCACAATTTTCAGCACACAGTGAGGGCTGAACCAATGTTAGAATGTTTTGCCCAAAGAAAAGAAAAAGAGAAAACAAACAAACAAAAATAAATAAATAAAATGTTTTGCCCTGCTAGCATTCTTGTTGTTGCTGTTATATAAGCCTTCCCTGGTGAGGGAGGCGGGGGAATGCTAATACTAGAAACAGAATCAAGAAGAGAATCAAAATAAAGAGAAGTACAAAGGATGTTTATGTCATACCAACATAAACATAGAGCTAGGAATAAACACTAAAGAAACTAAGGTTATAGAGCAAAATCTGGACAATGAAAAATGAAATAACATGTTTTAAAAGTCAGGGAAGAAGTATGAGGGTTTATTGTTTTAAGTGTGTCTCTAGAATACAGCATTCAGTTGGCTTTTGCTTTGTGAACCAATCTGAAAATTTTTTGCCTTAATACCTAAATTTTGTTCATTTATATTAATTAATATGATGCGTTTGGCTTTATTTCTGTAATATTTTGTTTTATACTTTCTGTTTTTTGCCTTAAAAATATTCTGCTTGTGTTTGCTTTGTTTTCTTTTTTATGGAATTTCATTGAGATAGATTCACATGTAGTTGTAAGGAAAACATACAGAGAAATCTCATGTACCTTTTATCCAATTTCTCCCGATGGTAATGTTTTATAAAACTCTAGTACAATATCACAACCAAGATATCATTATTGATAAAACTACCAATCTTATTCAGATTTTTCCAGTTGTTTGCTTTGTTTTGAGTGTGTGTTTCTTCTAATAATTTGGAACGTTTCTGTTTTTATTCTAGTTTTTAGCTTTGTAATTTTGTGTAACTCTTCTTTTGAAATTGAGGTATATTGATGTATAACACTATTAATTTTAGGCGTACAACATAATGATTTGAAATATATATATAGCAAAATAATATACCAAGATAAGTTTAGTTAACATCTATCACCACATAGTTACAAATTTTTTTCTTGTGATGAGAACTTTTAAGATCTATTAGCAACTTTCAAACATACAATACAGTCACCATACTGTACATTATATCCCCAGCATTTATTTATTTTATAACAGGAAGTTTTTATTTTTTGACTACCTTCACCCATTTCATCCACCTCGATGGCCCTGCCTCTGGCAACCACCAATCTGTTCTCTATAGCTATGAGTTCAGTATTTATTTTTAGATTCCACATATAAGTAAGATCATACAGTATTTGTTTTTTTTTTCTGTCTGATTTACTTTGCTGAACATAATATCCTCAAGGTCCATCTATGTTGTTGCAAATGGCAGAATTTCTCATTTTCAGAATAATATTCTATTGCAGAAAAAAATGAATCCAAGAAGTCAAGGGAGTAATAATTTTAGAGTATTAAAGAGAAATAACTTCAGTTCCCAATATTTTTATGCATTATGTTATAATCTAAATGTGAGACTGTAGTAAAGATATCCTCAGGCACAAAAGGTCTTAGAAGGTTATCACATAAAGAACACTTTGGAAATGCTCTTAGTAGAAATATTCAGATAAGAGAAATAAACCAAGAGAACGCTTAAATAACTTAGAAGTATTATCATTGCCTAAAACCTTAATGACGAAAGGAAAAAAAGAGAAAAAGTATCTCTATAACAATCTGGCTGGAATAAATTTTCTAGACTATACCAAATTTGTCATGATTATGAGGGACATAAAAGTATGTTAAAGTTATTGCTTTTTTTTTTAGGGTAATATGTTGATAAATTTAAAAGAACAATATGAGTAAGTAAACATAAATATTGAACTTATGGGCAACCATCTAACAAAAATAAAAGGCATTCAATTTTATCTATCCGGTGGAAAACAGGAAAGAAGAAAAATGAAACAAAGTGAAGTACAGTACATAGAATATATAAAATAAGTCTCAGTTCAATCAATATAAATGAGTAAATTCATCAATTAAAATATAAAAACTCTCAACTACAATAAAATATAAAATAAAACAAGATCCAACAATATGCTATGTACATGAGAAACATTGCAAGCAAAGTAAAAATATTAGTTGAAAATTAAAGACTAGGAAAAGATATGAACAAAAACAAAGTTGAATAGCAATCTTTCTATATAATGAAATAGATTCCTAGACAAAAATAATAAGAGACAAAGAAGATGGTTATATGCTTGGAAAAGGAACCATAAAACAAGGACATATAACTACCATGAACATACATGCAGCAACATAGCCTCAACATATATAAAATACCAACTTACAGAAAAAAAAACCGAGAGAAAAACAAATGATCAATTATGATTTTAACTACAAGTTGATAGATTAGTAAATGAAAAGTAAGCATAGATATAGAAAATCTGAGTACCATTAATAATATCCAGCTGCTAAATATGTATATTGAACCCTACATTAAACAGAGAATATATTCTTCTCTTTTAGAATACATGTAATATTTACAAAAATTTACCATAGATAAGACAACAAAGGAAGCCTTAAAAAATTCCATAAAATCAATATTATACAGATTATTTTCTGTAAAGGACCAGATACTAAATATTTTTGGCTTTGCAGGCCAGATGGTATCTGTCTTAACTACTCAACTCTACAGTTGTAGCACAAAAGCAGCCAAAGACAATACATAAATGAATAGATGTGTTCTAGTAACTTTATTTATGAAAAAGATGGCTGGATGAATTTGAGCATGGACTGTAGTTTGCTGACCACTAATATAGACTAACACAGATATTTTAGAGAGTAATAGTGTAATTTGGGGCTTAGTAATTCCAATTTGCATATATGTCATAAAGAAATTCTCACACAGACCTATAACTGGGGCATATCTGGAGATTTGAATCTTTTTTGTAGGGATTTTGGGGAAATCTAAGTGTTGATCTCTGGGGAACTGAATAACTAAAATATAGTGGATAAACCTCAGGGAAGACTATATAGCATGTAGAAGCAAGAGACTAGATGTGTCCAAGCATCATGAATATATGTTAATATCAGAGTGCTGAGTCAAAAACCTGAGACATAGAATGAGGTCTAAAGTATAATAATAATATTTTAAAAACATAACAAAACAAAATACATGTTTTTGAGACATATATGTTATATATGTATAGATGTTAAACATGTTATGTGTGTGTTGTTAGATACGTGGAACAGATATGTATATCTGTATGTGTGTGAATACATATATAAAGAATACACTATAAACTCATTAAAATAATTGCCTGTATGTGTGTGTGTATGAGTGGGAGGTGGGGGATATGCTTTGGGGTTGGGGATAAAAAACAACAAAGAAGAGGAATGCCTCACTTCAGAAAAAGCATGATAATGGCCATGAACTGATGGAAATTATTAACTCTGCATCTGAGATCCAGGATGTTACACAACAATTGTAGAGTGTTTTCAACTAGTTATACTCATTTCTTTCTGAGTGCATCAATGGTTCATTGTCTGCTCATTTAGTAATTATAGTTTAATAACTACAGTTTAAACAATGTTATAGTGTTGTAATTTATCTTTTGATATATATTTTTTGGTGTAGCTAATTTTGTAGAAGCATTTCTTGTCTATGACTTCTATCTGGTTAGAACCACAGAATAAATTGATCTAACTGATTTGGCTCCTCATGTTACATGGCAATCAAGAAAATATTGCCCATATTTGCATAGCCTCATGAACAATATGAAACAAAAATGTTCAAATTTTAAAACTTGGATGTACAATTTAAATGTCTTAACAATTTTATTTTAAATTATACCTCAATAAAGCTGAAAAAACTTAATAAAGCCTGATAATCAATCTTAAATTACACTTTTAAAATTTATTATACTTATTCGTTTTTGTTGTACGCGATGACTAAAATATATAAGCTCCTATTAAAGACCTATAGCAAGTGAAATTGTTTCTGAGATTTCTTTTAAAAATAGGTTTGGCTTAAAAGGTGAGTTTGCTATCCCAGTCTAGGGGAAGAGTTCTCACATTTATAGACCAACTACCATAAGCCAAGTACTATACATGTGTTATTTCAGTTAATCCTCTAGTAGGCAGTATAATTCTGTTTTACAGATAAGAAACTAAGGTTCAGATAAATCAGGTAATTTGCCTAAGGTCTCGTAGCTAGTAAGTGGTGGTGTTAGAATCTAAATTGAATAAATGCATATTATAACAATATTCAGTGTTTAAAACATCATGACAGGGTTTGAGTTCTAGCATGGTGGTATAAGCACACTACAGCCCATCCCTCCTATTGATTACAACTAAAATTGCTGACCAAATTCCAAAAAGAAAAAAGCCCACTACTCGAGTACTCTGAAAAATAAAAATTATATACATTAAATAATTTTAAAATGCAGACAGATCATGGAGGAGAGTCAAAAATTGGAGAGGCAACCAACGTGGGAGTGAACTTCCTCTTGTTTCTCCTCTCTTCTCTTTTGGCCTTGCCATGAAGCTGGAGCCCTGGTTGTGGAGAAGTACAGAGGCACTTATGACTAAAATTTGAACAGAAACCCAGTGTTTATGGCCAAAGAAACCAGGAAAATGGGCCCTGCAGGACTGAGAGCAGGAAATAGAATCTTATAGGGAGACAGCCAGAGGAGGAATTCCATTAATTCTGTATATAAATCCACATATATCAGCACAAGCCTTGAGCTGTGAATGCATGGATAGATGTAAATATTTGAACCGCATCATCAAATATCAATGTCTAACCCCAGAAAAGCACAGGTACAGAGCAGATCCAAACAAAGGCAGTGAAGGCTTGGAGAACTGAAGCATGATTTGAATCACCTGAACGACTTTCAGAATAATAATCTCTGAGCTGCACATCAAACTCAAAGTGGCATAACAAAGGCTTACAGAACTGAACTGAGATTTAAACCTACCACAGAAGTTGAGGAAGAAATTATAGGTTAATTGCCCGTTAAAATGAAAACATAAACATGCTCCAGAAGATTTTAATAGGATCCAGAGTCTATCCAACATGACACTCACAATGTCAAGATACAATAATGCAAACTTAACATGAAAAAGAACTAGGACATGTAAATAATTGTCAAGGGAAAATACAATCAACAGATGCAAACTCCAAGATAACTCAGGTGATAGAATTATCAGATGGAAATTTTAAAGCAGCCATTATAACAAATATATATTAGAAAATTATAATAATTCTTTTATATGAATTATAAAGCAGCCGTTAAACAAATATATGTTAGAACGTTATAACAATTCTTTTATATGAATTATAAACAAAACTATTATATAACTATTAAAGAAAAACACTTTATTTTTATTTTTCCTATCACCAAAAATGATTTATTTGGGAAAAAGAAAGGAACTGGCAGCCACAGTGAGCCATGTGTACAAAGAGAGAGCAAGAAGCAGGACCAAGAAAAATACACTTTAATTGAATGAAAAGAGCGTTAATCTCAACAAAGAAATAGAAACTATAAAAAAGAACCAAATGAAAATTTTATAGCTGAAAAATACATTCTCTGAAATGAGACTCCCTGGATGGACTCAATAGCAAAATAGACATGACAGGAAAAAATAAGGAAATCAAAGATAGAATAATAGAAATGATCTAATCTGAAGAAGAGAGAGAAACAAAGGTTAAAAAAATTAACAGAGCCTCAGGGAATCTGTAAAAAAAAATCAAAAGATCTAATTTAAGTGTAATCGAAGTTCTAAAAGGAGAAGAAAAAATGATTGGTGCAGTGAAGAATATTTGAAGAAACAATGTCCTAAATTTGGCGAAAGACATAAATTTACAAATTCGAGAAGCTAAGTAAGCCCTAAACAGACTAGATTCAGAGAAAATCACGCTCAGAAACTTCATTATAAAGTGCTCAAAACCAGAAATTAAGGAAAATCTTTGAAACCGGCTAGAGAAAACAACATATTATGCACAGAGAACGATGGTTTGAATATTTACAGAGTATTCATCAGAAATTATAGAGGCAGAACACAATGAAACTGTCAGCCCAGAATTCTATAGCCAGCAAAAATGTTTAGGAATGAAGAGGAAGTAAAGACATTTTCATATAAAGGGAAACTAAGATAACTCATTGCCTGATCTGCAAGAAATGCTAAAAAAAGTTCTTCAGGTTGAAAGGACTGTTACCAGAGGGAAATATGAATCTTCAGAAATGAAGAACCACAAAAGTGATAAGTAGTTGTATATGACCTAGTAATTTCACTTGTAGGTTCTCCCCAAGAAAAATGAGTATATGGTAAAATGAATATTTTACTACAATTAAAAAAAATTAAACACAGAGTTACCATATGACCCAGTAATTTCACTTGTAGGTTCTATCCAAGAAAAAATGAAAACATATGTCCACATGAAAACCTGTACATGAATATTTATAGTAGCAATATTTATGATAACCAAGAAGTGGAAACAGCCCAAATGTCCATCAACTGATGAACAGATAAACAAAATTTGGTGTATCTATACATTGGAATATTGCTTGGCAACCAAAAGTAATGAAATATTGACATATGCTATAACATGGATAAACCTTCAAAACATAATGCTAAGTGAAAAGAAGCAAATCACAAAACATCATATATTGTCTGATTCCATTTATACATCCAGAATAGGCAAATCCTAAGAGACAGAAAGTAGGTTAATGATTGCCAGGGGCTGGGGATGGAGGGAAACGGGAAGTGACTGCTAATGGGTATTGGGTTTCTTTTGGGGGTGATGAAAATATTTTCAAATTTGATAGTGGTGATGATTGCACAATTCTGTGAAAATATTAAAGATGACTGAATTTGTATAATTTGAAGAGGTGAATTGTATGGCCTGTGAATTATATCTCATAAAATTGTTATTAAAAACCTGTATATAGGCATAGAAATGTATCTAGAAAGATGTTCACCTAAAGTGTGCAATTTTAGGTGATTTGTTGCTTTTATATTTCACTTGGATTTAAAAATAAGAAACATTAATTCATTTTTATAAAAATAAGTCATGGCTTTCAAAGAGGTAATGGGACAAGTGAATCCAGACCATAGAGGTCTCAGAATTAAAGGAAGGAGAGTAATTGTTCAATGGTAAGAGGAGTAGATTTTGGAGAGAAAAATCTTATTTCCAGTGGCTGTTATCTGCTGTGCCTATGCTTGCTGAAGAAATGCAAACTTCATTAGCATGATTACAATTAGTGCCATAACTTCATTTTTATGTTCTCTTAAGCTGAGTAATTTTCAAATAAAACACAACTCACGGTGCAATTTTACTGAACTCAAACAGGATCTGTTGGGACAGATAATTTACTGACAGAAAAGCCACTTTCAAAGAGGCAAGAACAGAAATATCTCCTTTCCATGGTGTGCCTTGGATTTAATCGTGGAAAGTGTGCCTGGAAACATTATCTCAGCAGGCCCATCCATAATTAGAGCTCTAATTTTCCTTCAGGCCTTTCTTTTGAATTGTCCAAGGGACCCAATAAGAGGTGCCCATAAAACCATGATAATGGTTCTAAACACTTTCAGCGCCAGCACTACCACAGAGCTGATGTGTGGGAAGTGGGAAGTTACATGGTGCTATAGGAGAAAAGCAACTGCATGACTATTAGATTTGCATCTAAATTCCTCCCTCTTGGCAAAGTAGCCGGGAAGACCCACAGATCCCCCATAAATCCGTTCTTCGAAGACACTTTTTTTTGAAGCATCTGTCTCAGAGAAATTTGCCTTGGTCACCAGAGTAAAAACAAGATGAAGATAATCAGTAAAGCCAAAAGTTTGGGAAACTTTCTTTGTTACAAGAATGATAAAAGTTGGTAATGAATGACAGGTCAAAGGTTAAGTGTCTAAACATCTGTCACCATTGGTTTCTGCATACCTCCTATAACTTGATCTCATGTGTCCCTTGCTTTGACTACCACCTCTCGTCTTTCGAGCATGCTTGCTCTAGTAACCCATTCCAGCAATTGTTAACCACATTGAGTTCTCAATCCATTGATTTTCACTATTGATCCACCCTTTCATGATCTCACTTCAGTTCTTATCCAGCTTGAACATCTCAGATTCAGGGAAGTTATGAATCTAGATGTTTGTTTATTTTTAGTTAACTTCTTACAGTTTAACTACCTCCGAAACCAGTGTGAGATGGATTGAAATAGCAAAACACTATAATGGAACAAAGTGCAGATTTAGAAAAGGAAATAAAAATGATTTAACATGTCAATCAAGAGAATTGGTTATGTAATTTGAAGAGGAAACACCGTTTCCAAACCTTTCTTTCACTGTCAGGGAATAGAGAGAGGATAGGCCTTGGCTAATAATTTAATTTGGCTGAGGATTAAGAGAAAAGGCTATACCAAAGACAATTCTTTGTATAACTAAAAGGTAGTTAGTTATTAAGTGGTATGTAGTTTAGTAACAGGCCCTGATCTTGGGCCCAGAACACTGATTATTTGAAAGGAGTGGAGAAAGGTTGAGTGAGTGAGATGAGCAAGAGGAACTTGCTCTGCATAATGTCACATACTCTATCCTTTGTTCCTAGGGGCTGTCATTAAATTCACGTGGCATTAGGGAAAGGTTTTTTTCTTATACAATATCAATTTAGACTATACTATCCCCAAGAAATTAGTATTTGTCCTTGGGAAATATATGTGATTGTGAGTATGTGTATGTATTTGACCAATAAGTACCTATTGGACAACAGGAAGACAAAAAGGAATAGCTATAACTCACTCCATGTGGTGGACAAGACTCTAAGGTGGCTCCCACGATTTCTGCCTTCTGGTGTCCATACTTTCTGTAATCCCCTCTTTTGAGTGTGGGCAGAATCTGGGACTTGCTTTTAACCAATAGAATATGGCAGATAATATTACACTTGTGATTACATTATATTATCTGAAATTCCATCTCGTTAGCTGACTCACATGAAGAGACTCCTCTCACTGGCTTTAAAGAAGCAAGCTGCCATGAAATAAGTGGCTATATTGGAGAAGTCCATATTGGACAAGTCCATATGGCAAGGAACTTCATGTGGGTGACTTCTTGGAGCTGAGGGCAGCCTCCAGCAGAAACTGAAGTCCTCAGTTCTGCAGCTACAAGGAAATAAATTCTCGCAATTTATTTGAAATAAAAAGTTCTGTTTTAACTATGTTAAATTTTAGCTTCCTGTTAGATATCCGAGTGATGTGTCAAGTTGACAATTAGATATAGAAGACTGGAGCTTAAAGGAGATCCAGAAAAATGATGTAATTTTGAGAATCATCAGAATATGACATTTAAGGTCATGAAACTGGATGAGCTCTCTATAGAAAAAGTGGAGAGAAAAGAGGAGAGGGCCTGGATTGAGCACCAGAGTAAACCAAAGTTTAACAGTTGGACAAAGGAGGAGGAGCAATCAAAGGACAGAGAAAAGGCAGCCAGAGAGGTAGAAGGGAAACCAAGAGGTTGTAGTATCTTGATAATCCAAAAGGAAGGAATGATTATGTGTTGAATGTTGAATAAAACGAAGATACAGAAGTGGCCACTGGATATGGCAATGTGGATGTCACTGTGGCCTTGATAAAAAGCAGTTTCAGTGGTTAAAGGAATTAAATAAGAGCCAGATGTAAGAGGGATGAGGAATGAATAAGAGGTGAGGGGCTGGTAAGGGTGAATATAGGCAAACTGAGAAGTTTTGCTGCGAAGAGAGACAGAAATGGGACAATTGCTGGAGAAAGATGTAGGAACAAGGGTGGGTTTTTCAATGACAAGAGATTCTAGGACATGTTTGTAAACCAGTGGTAACAATTTAGAAGAGAAGAAATTGATGATGGAAAAAGCAAGGGAATAGTTAGTTTTAAGAGCAAGAGTTTAAGGCAAAAGGTAATGGAATTCAAAGCACCAATGGAAGGGTTGAACTTAGGTTTGGGGATCCACCCACTGTGAGAGGAAGGAAGACAGTGCATGGATATAGATAGGAAGAAGTAAGTCTGGTGGTGGAAAGGTGAGAATGTTCCAATCAGATCGTCACAATGATTAGCGGCATTTGATGTGAGGTCTTCATCCGAGAAATGGAGTGGAAAGAGAGCTGAAAGTTTGAGGAGAAAGGAGAAGCTTTAAAACAGACTTCTCTAGGAAGTTTTAAAAAGAGTGCAATCCCACTTTAGATGTGCAATCATGAACTTAAAGTGAAAGGAGTCCAAACAGTAAGACAGTAAACACTGGGGAGAAGCAGTTTGAACAACAGTATTCAAGTTCTCAGATACATGAGGAGACAGATAGTTGAGCTCGATCAGGTGAGTGCAGTGGAAGACGAGAGAGGGTCAAGAAATTATGTTTCTTTGCAAATCAATCTGCATAGTGAAGGACCATTAGAAGGAGTCTGAACACAGAGGATAACAAGACAAGGGGAAGGGAGAATGAGAGAGGTGCGAAGCCACTGGATTGGGGACTTCAGTAGGTCAAAGAATTGACTAGAGTAGGGGTACTAGAATTAGCAGACTGGAATGATAGGAAGTGGTCAGAGGGAGAGATGCTTGTATTTGGGATTTTTGGAGGCAGCCCATTGATTGATAATGATAGCTATTTGGACACTTGTTCTTCAGCTTTATGAACTGTTTGAACCCTTGAAATCTTCAACTCTCATGATTCACACAAACCACAGCTTGTAATTATTTAAGCTCAGCCATTCTTTTATTCCCAAAATAGTGGAATCACATCATTCATGTTTTTAACTAATTTAAATTTGGTTCTAAAGGCTGGGGGGCGGGAGTGGGGAAATGAGAAAAGGAAAGAAAGAACAATTTAAATAGTACAGTTGCTTCACTGCCTTTCTGTTTAATGAGTGTGTGCCCAGGAGTGAGGATGAGGTGGGAGCCATGACTTTGCTGTTTCATAGGTTGACTTCAGTTTCCCTGTACCTCTTATGGGAGCATCTCACTGTCCTCGCTGTGATTCTAGTATTTAGAAAGCATGCCCTGTTTTTGTTAATACAGCCTCTAAACACATGCCAGCCAGTTCGTATGCTGCTCATCCCAAGACAGAGTTCTGGGTGAAAGCTGGCCATGTAGTTATTGAAAAACAGTATTTCAAGATGTCAGTGCAAACTATATTTTGAGGATGATTTAAGCCATTTCCAAAGGTAAATTTCAACTTATGAAATTTATGCCCCAAGTTCTGGCTTTGGAATCTAGTCTGTCCTGTGATGCAACTCCACTATATTCCCATCTTGGCCACAATCTGACCCTGGGTCCCTTGTCCACTTCATTTTCTCCCAATGAAATCAATATCCTCATACCATAACTTATTTCCTATTGATCTCCAATCATAATCTCTAATTTCATCTGGGCCCTCATACTTGCTTATCAATCCTTCTGTATGTCAGAAATTATGCCTTTTCTCATCTCTCCGGCAGTTCATCTTTGTTCTTTCCCCAAATCTCTCCCTCCATTTTCTTTTCTCAAGTAAGGAATGTGAAAACTGAGGCCACCAGGCAAGAACTCTCTCAACTTCCTTTCCAACCACCTACCCACTACGCCTTCTCTTGACCTGCCCTGTTCTCTTCCCTCCTGCCTCGTGAAGGGGTTTCTCCCTCCTCCAGGCTTGGAATTCCTCAGTTTTTTAGGAACTCCTTCACTGACAAGCTCCTCTCTCCCTTGTATCTTCAGCCTCTTCTTCACTCACAGTTCTTTTCTTGCAGCACTTACTCAGGTCAAATCCTCTCTGGTTACTACCCGGTAACTCCATTATTCCATAAACAGGCTATTTCAAAGAGTCAACTACAAATACTGTTGCCAGTTACTTCACTCAAAAACCATGACAACTAGGCTTCTGTCCCACCACTCCAGTGAAACTCTTTTTCCTGAGGTCACTAATGACCTCCAGGATACCAATGGACCATTGCCTTTTCTTACCTTATGTGACTTACCACTTTATTCTCCCTTGAAATTCTCTTGTTACTTGGTTTCTATGATATCACACTGTCCTGATTTTCCTCTGCCCTCTCAAATCCAGCGTAGCACCCCTAAAATCTCTCTACTCATTGTGGCCATGAAGGAAAGGGCCGCCGTTAAAATATGTAAAAAATCGATCCAGCTGGGATCTGTCATACCAATTCCTTAGGCCAGTGATTCTCAAAGTCTGGTTCTGAACCGGCTGCCTCAGCATCACCTGGGAATTGTTAAAATGCAAATTAAATATTGGGCCTGACTTCTGATCTACTGAATCAAAAATTCTGAAGATGGAGTCCAACGAGCTGAGTTTTAACAAACCCTCCATGTGCTTCTGATGCAGGATCAAGTTTGAGAACCATTACCTTAAGGCCTTTGATTCCTAGCTCTTCATCTTCAATTAAAATGGTTTCGTTTATGTGGTTACATCTCTGGGATACTTCTAACTCATAGCTATGGCTTTGCCATGATGCTTAAATGTTTAGGCAAAACCTCGGACATTTTCTGGCACTTAGGGGTCAGCATCTTGAATGTCCGTGGTACTCTGGATGACAGTCTGATGCATTCAACAAAACTGACATCTCAGTACTTTTTCTGGTGTTTTTATGGTGAACAAAAGTCCCTAATCTTTATGGAATCCAACTTATTAATCTTTTTTCTTCTTAGCTCAGTGCTTTTTATGTCTTGTTTAAGAAATTTTTACCCTACCCCAAGGTCACGAAGACATTCTCCCATGCTTTCTTCTAAATCTTTATTGTTTCACTTCTCACATTTAGATCAGCAATCCACCTGGAAATGATTCTTGGGTATGGTGTAAGATGGAGTCAAGTTTCTTTTTGGGGGATAGGTATATATTCAATTGAGTCAATACTATTTACTGAAAAGACTATCTTTTATCTATTGTTCTGTAGTGATAACTTTGTGATTAATTCAGTATCTATAAATGTGTAGAACTGTTTCTGGACTCTCTATTCTTCACCATTGGTTTATTTATCTATCTTTCACCCAAACCACACTGTCTCAGTTACTATAGTTTTATAATAAATGTTTATATCTGAGTGTGTAGATCCTCCCACTTAGTCTTTCTTTTTCAGAAAGACGTAGTTGATGAGATTATGGAGCAAGAGGAATTCTTACATGCCGTTAGTGAGAATGTAAATTGGTACATGCACTAAGAAAAAAAAGTTTGGCAGTACATGCTAAAGATTCATATATGCTATGACCCAGCAATTCCACTCCTATGTATATACTCAACAGAAATGTGTGTATATGTTCACTAAGAAGCGTGTCCAAGAATATTTTAGCAACATTATTTATGAGGACAAAAATCTGGAAATAACTCAAATGTTCATCATAGTAGAATGGATGAATATATTGTGGTATAGTCATCCACAGAGCCATACAAATGAATGAAGCCAGTGTGAATGGCTATGTCTTTCTACAAGTATGGATCCTGTTGAGTGGCACCTCCATAGCTCCAGCTCTTGCTGGACTCCAGAAACACATTTCTTGCTCTTGTTCTCTAGGCTCATGAATCAGGGGATAGCTTTTCACTATTGTGAGTCTGTAAGTACAGTAATTCTGCCCATACTTTTGTATATAACTCTTCCATTAAATCTCTTCATTAAACCATATATAGCGAATTCTTTTTCATGCCAGACTTTGAACAACATACATACACATGAAAATTCTTCATAAATATGCACAAATGTGATCAGATCACATATATAACTGCTAAAAGTTTTATACAATTAAATCATTCTAATAAAATTTCTATTTGTTTTTATTTAGATTAGCAGGCTCTAGAACTCACAGGGACTTTAAAAATAACCTGTCAAATCCCAACTTTGGGTAACTAAACTGTTTTACCATGTAACATATGGGTCACCGTAGTCCAGAGAGGTTTAAACCCTTGCTGCAGGTTACACAGATGTATTGGTGACTATGTGAAGACTAGAATCAAGTCCCTTATACTGAGCACAGTGAAATGCCATTTCTCTCACACATCGATTTTCAAACTTGGCTGCACTTTGGAATCATCAGAGAGTTTTAAAGAATACCGATGCCTGGGTCTCACCTCCAGAAAACTTAATTTAATTGGTGTATTGTGTAACTAAGGTATTGAAAGTTTTTTGTTTTGTTTTGTTTTGTTTTTTAAATACTGTTCTCCAAATAGACAGCTGATCCAGAGGCTGGAATTGTTACAGCTTTGATCTCTTTGGCAAAACTATAAGTTTAATATGGCAAGACTACAGAAGGCACACGTTGTCTGGTTGTTATTTTTTGTGATGTTAACAGATGTATAATGTCTATATCTATCATTCACTGGGGTGGGGGGGCTGCCAAATGTTGATATTCTGATACTATCATTTCTGTTTTATTTTTTCAGTTGGAATACTTTTATAAAAACACACTTTCCCTCATCCACTGTTTTGTTATATGGTAGTAAAGTTCATATAGAAAAATAGGATAAATGTTATATTTATTCCTTTTATTTACCATTTTTATGATAATAAATTGGTTCCCTATCATCCTCTGAAGGTAATCAATTCCCATTTTTAAAAGTATTATAAACTCGTAGATTTAGACATGTCTGATGAATTTCAGACCATTACAATTATTAGCATTATTGAAGCTCAGATAGTCCTAAGGCCAGTAGGCGCCTTAAGTTGGCTCCGGAATACTTTTGATATAATTCTAGTAGTCTTCAGTAGCTGCCTTGCAATCTGGTATTACAAGATGCTCCAAGTTCATCTTGTACATTTCTTGCCCTAGATTTGGGCTCGGCCATTTCTTCAGAAGTCTTGTTTTCTTTTACTTAGAAATGACATTTCAAGACCTCAGTCTGGGTGCTAAGGGATGCTCATTGCTACATAGTTGCTCATTGTCTTTAGGCTTTTTCAGTGGACAGATAATTTATGAGTTTATATTAATATTTATAACTCCAGTTAAAGATTATGGAACTTTTACGTAACTTTTTGTCTGCTTTGTCTTCTAAATTCGATTGTGATGATGGATGCACAACACTGTAAATACTCTAAAAGCCATTAAATTGTACACTTTAAATGCGTAAACTATATGACCTATAAATTATATCTCAATTAAGCTGTTTTTAAATAGTAAAAATAAAGAAGATAGTTGTACCATATTTACAACGTAAGAGTATATATCCATTATGTATAATACTCTCTCTTACTTCTCATTGATTTGTTGTCCTACAGGTAATTATGTACTGAATGCCTAACATCTGTCCTTATATCAGTGTCTCTAGTTATTTGCTGCTCTGAAGCTCCTTCTCTGATAGATTTTCTGGGAAGGGCTCATGAGAATAATATTCTGCAGTTTTGTTCCCCATCATCCTTTGAAGGTGATTTATTCCTGTTAATAATAGTTTGTCCATGTCCTTTACATATGAAAGTTATTTTTGAGGGATATAAAATCTCTATTTCACACTTTCTTTCTTTGAGTGTCTTATGTTACTCCTTTTTTCTCTCTCTTTTTTTTTGTAGCATAAAACATTGTCAAAAATTCTCATGAGAATCTAAATTTTTTTCTTAAAAGTCACATGTTCTTTTTTTCAGATGAGCAAGGAATTTTCTTCTTCTTTAAAGTCCAATAATTTTAATAGGGTATGTTGTGATATTGATTGATCTTGGTCAATAATCTCAGCTATGTGGTATGCTCTTTCTATATGTGATTCAAATCTTTTTTATTTTCAGGAAAGTTTTTGGTGTTTGTTTTGTTTCATTGAAAAAACTTTTTTTGCTTTTTTTAAAAAATTTTATTTTATTAGTTTCAACTATGTAGTACATTGGTTAGACATTTATATAGGTTATAAAATGATCCCCTTAATTGCTCTTTCTCTCCTCTGACTCTCTACCTAGCCTTTACATTAATGCTAACTGCATTTCCTATGCTGTGCTCTCCATTCCTATGATCATCTATCAATTACTAATTTGTATTCTTTAACCCTTCATCCCATTCTCCCAGGCCCCTAATCCCCCTCCCCTCTGGCTGTCCCCAGATTGTCCTCTATATTTGTGAGTCTGTTTTTGATCAGTTTGTTCTTTTTGTTCCTTAGATTCCACATATACGTGAAATCATACAGTATTTATCTTTCTCTGTCTAACTTATTTCACTCAGCATAATCATTTTTATTAAATTTATAGAATGTAGCATTTGTTCCATACCCTAAATTTGATTTTCTCCTTTAGGAATTCCTATTACTTGCATGTTTGATCTCCTTTATCCTTCTCTTTTCACTTCTTAATTTTAAAAACTTTCCTCTTTTTGACTTTCTATTTCTCTTCAGGTATTATCTGTTGCATTTACTTGCTCTTGTACTCTTTTTAGTTTAGCTTTCATTTATGAAATGATTTCTTCCTTTTATTCTTATTCTTCATTCAGTTCTCTCACATCATTTGAGTTTTTCTTATTCTTATTTATGTAGTTTTTTGTGTTCTCTATAATTTTCTTCATGATATTCATTTCAAAATAGGATAAATTTTTTCTATTTTGTGAACACATCTTGTTGGCATGCTTTCATTGCCTTTTGGGATGTTATTTTTCTCTTTGTTCCCCTTTTTACTTGTAATAATTTTGTGTAAGATTTGACCCTGATACTATTCTATTTCTTATTTTTGTGTAAAATTGGTTGTCCTGAGCTTAAAATTGGTTGTAAGTACACAGTACATTGGTTGGAGTTCAGGAAAGCTTTTCTAATTTCCTAGAGCTCCCTCTTCTGTTGTTTTTATGTAGTGTTAAAAAATATGGTGGTTTGCTTTCTCGGGGTTTTCTGGAACTGTTCCCCTCCTCCACTTAGGTCTAACCTTTCTATTTCTACGCAATATTTTTAAAAAAATTTATTTATTTAAATTAGTTTCAAGTACACAGTACATTGGTTACATATCTCTAATGTTCATAAAATGATGTCCCCAAGTGCTCTCTCCCTAGCAAATTTTTTATACAGCTAAATATATTCAATTTCATTAATTGCCCTTTACTCTTTTTTAATTCATATTTTATACTAGGAAAAAAGTTTTTTTTTCTTAAGTTCATTGGGGTAACATTGGTTAATACGATTATATAATTTTCAGGTGTACATTATAATTTGACATCTGTATATTCTATTGTGTGTTTACCACCCAAAGTCCAGTTTCCTTCAGCTACCATATATTTTATCCCCTTTACCCACTTCACTCTCCCCTTACTCCCCTATATTTGACTCCTTTTACCTCGTCTACCTCTCCCCTCCTCCTCCACCTGCTACCCTCTGGTAGTCCATCGTCCATGTCCTTGAGTCTCTGTTAGTCTTGTTCATTTGTTGCTTTTAGGTTTATATCCCACATATAAGTGATATCATGTGATTTTCTACTTTTTCAGTCTGGCTTATTTTGCTTAGCATGGTTATCTCGAGGTCTATCCATGTTGTCGCGAATGGCAGTATTTCATCTCTTCTTATGGCTGAATAATATTCCTTTGTATATATTCCAGTTTATTTAGCCAATTATCTATCATAGGACACTTCGGTTGCTTCCATGTCCTGGCCACTGTGAATAATGCTGCTATGAACATTGGTGTGCAAATATCTTTTTGG
>NW_006430723.1:387962-401469 GCF_000325575.1 Pteropus alecto
TCTAGGCTGGTAGTTCCTTTCACTTAATAGTTTAAATATTTGATTCCGTTCCTTTCGGGCTTGTAAGGTTTGTGCTGAGAAGTCCAAGGATAATCTAGTGGGTTTTCCTTTATAAGTTACTGTTTTCTTCGCCCTGGCTGCCCTGAGAATTCTATCTTTGTTATTGATTTTTAATAACTTTAATACAATGTGCCTTGGTGAATGCCTTTTGGGGTTGAGATAATTGGGTGTTCTGTTGACTTCTTGAATTCCAAGCTCCAGCTCATTCCTTAGATTTGGGAAATTCTTGTCAACTATTTGTATGAAAATGCTTTCTAATTCCTGCTCCTTTTCCTCCCTTTCGAGAATGCCCATTATGCTTATGTTTCTCCTCCTGATGGTATCAGGTAGTTTTTGTATTTCTCTTTCATTATTTTTCATTCTTCAGTTTCTCTCTTCTTCCTTCTCATTTATTTCTAGATTTCTGTCTTTGATATCACTGATCCTTTCCTCCTTTTTTTTGACTCTATTTCCCAATCTTGCTATCTCATTTTTCAACTCTTGCAGTGTGTTTTTTATCTCCAGAAGTTCTGTTTTTGGTTGTTTTTGAGGGTTTCATTTTCCTTGCTCTGCTCATCTAGTTGTTTTTTTTCAGTTCCTGAAATAGTTGATATGACTCATTTTGGAACTCACTGAGTTTTTTCAGAAGTAGTATCCTGTATTCTCTGTCACTTAAGTCACATATTTCTATGTCTGCAAGCTTATTTTCTGGAGATTTTTCTCTTTTTTTTCTGAAATACCTTGTCACTTTGGTTGTTCATAGTGTTTAATGGACTATTTCTCTGCCTGGGCATTAACGGAAGTGTATTTGTTGTTTTTCCAGAAAGAAGATTATATAAAGGTCTCTCTTTAGCCTGCTGCAAAGAAGGCGCTTTTCTTTTGGTTTCAAGTATGTGGAGTCTAAGCCTCTTGGATCCCTGCTTTATATAAAGTCTAACATCGTTTATTTTTTTTGTAGATTTTAATCACACTCACTACTCTGTTTCAGTCCCTGTCAATGTTAGCAACAGTTTTGGTAGCATTTGCTCAGATTTTCCTGGGGCTCCATGGTGATTGGTCTTGGAGGGTACGGGGGGAGGTGCCCTTTAGGTTAGGTGTTGGGGGCTGCGGCTCAGCCTTGCTTTTGCAACTAGGCCAGTAGAAATCAACATTTGTTTCTCTGTGGGCCCGTCCCACTTCTCTGCTTTCTGCCCTGATGACTGAGCCCTGCTGCTAGCTGCGTAGAAAAGCCCTGGCACTTCCAGGCAGGGCTGTTCAGAGAAGTCGCTGCACCTTCTCCCCTCTCCCTCCTCCTGCAGGGAGCTCTAGAGGCTGCAAGAGGTAGCTTCAGTCTTGGCATCGTTTGTTCAGATTCCCCTGGGGCTCCACGCTGTCAGTCTTGGAGGATATGAGAGTTGGGGACCTGTGGGTTGGGGTTTGGGAGCTGCGGCTCAGCCTCGGTTTTGCAACGGGGGCCAGTAAAAATAAACTGATGTTTCTCTGCTGTTCTGTCCCACTTCTCTGCTTTCTGACTTGGTGACTGAGCCCTGCTGCTGGCTGTGTAGAAAAGTCTTGGCACTTCCAGGCAGGGCTGATCAGGGAAGTTTTTACACCTTCACTGACCCTCCCCCTCCTCCTGCAAGGAGCTCCAGTGCCTAAGAGAGGCAGCTTCTTTATTTGTCCCAGTCCACTGCCTGACATCCGAGGTTCTGACCTGTGGTAGCTCTTATGTGCAAATCTTACTCTCAGACATGCTGGTGTGCAGTTTGAGTGTTTTTTTGTTCAGTTTTAGATGCTCAGCTTATTGTCGTTTCAAGGGGAGAGATCTAGGGAAGCCTCTCATTCCGCCATGTTTTCCCAGAATTTCCTCTATGCAATTTTTGAGACATACTTATACTAAAAAAATTATTGATTGTTTATGTAAATTAGAATTTAACTGGGCATCCTGTATTTTTATTTGTTAAATCTAGCAAGCCTTGTAAATTTTTTCCATGTGCTTTGGTTTTGCTGATTGTTCTATTCTTGTTATGTGGAGATTTTTAGAGATGGAAAAAACTATGCTGATGCTGCCGCTGCTACCTTCCCAGAATCTACCACATAATTTTCAAATGTAGTCTTTTTTCTTCTCTTCTTTCCCCTTTGGTATAATCCTCCCTTCCCTCACACATATATCACCTCATATCTCCTCAGGTAACCCATGCTCTAAACCTAGTATTTTTCTACAGTTTTAAAAATTGTATTTATAAAACGATATACATTTATGCATTATATATGGTTTTCTTTTAGGTTTTTAGACAGAAACAAAATGACATAAACATTTTTTCTTCATCTTGCTTTCCTCAGTCAACAATATCCTGAGGAAATCTCTTCAAGTCACCTCATAGGACTCTATTTCCTTATTTTTAATAATAGCATTCAGAGATGTGCATGGACTGTAATTAATTCAACCATGTTCTTAGTGTTGGCCTTTCACTTTGTTTACGAATTTTTGCTGCTACAGAAATATCTGCAATAGACACTCTTACATAGATCCTAATATATGAGTGCTTTTGTTTCCACAAAATAGACTCTCAGGAGTATATTTCCTGGGCAAAAAGTGTTTCTGATTATTACAGGAATGAAGATTGGGTCATTCAATATCCATTGCATCTTCTTTCTAGCATGCTTTCCCACAGAAGTGAGGATGGAAAACTAAAACAAACTCCCAGACTCTGGTTAGTTCATCCAAGTAAATGCGCCTGTGCAGGATTAGATGCAAAAATGAGTTATGTAAGAAGTGGCCATACATATTATGTGGTAGAAGTATTTGATTCTTTTGGCAGAAGCTATGTAGTTCTTTCCTATGGTCTTGTCCCGAGCCTCATACATGCCTATAAAAAGTAGTGGTAGCAATAGGGTTTCCATTGGGACTTTCCTTGGTGAGGTGTTTCTTCTCACTGGATTATCATGCAGAATTTCTTGGAAATTCTTAGGATAATACTCTAATAAAGCTCTCCAATATAACATACTAGAGTAGATTCTCTTGGCTAAAATTAGCTATGATTGCAGGCAACACTGCCTCAGTGAAATGGGAAGGTGGGATTTTGTTATCTGACCTGGTTGCAGCTGAAAGCTGTGACAATCTGTTTAATATCCAAGAATGGGTTGCTGGTAGTTTGTGTGGTACACAGTGGTGAACAATTACTTCAACTATCATCTGTGCTTGCCTGGAGTAAAGTACATATCAAAGACAATGCTTTAGTGATCAAAGTGATTGCTGTAATAGACCATATAAAGGGCAACATCAAAGTTTTCTATGGGTTCTGATTATTCTGGTAATCAGACTATTCTGGTAATCAGACTATTCTGATTATTCTGGTTATTCTGGTAATCAGACTATTCTGATTACAACTCTAGCCCTGCTGCCTATTATGGTAGCCATGCTCACCCTTCTCCATTGGTTAAGTGCCACCTTATGACCCCTGCCATAAGGAATATGAAGGCAGAAGGAATATGAAGTGCTGTGGCTTGGGCTGGCTATTGCTAATCATGCTTAAAGAAAATGAAAGTCTTCAGATTTTTAATTCTTGCCTTAAGGCATGATTGCAGAACCAGGGAGTTCTTAGGACTGTCCTAAAGTAATCTCTTCGTGTAGTCTCATACAACTGAGGGTGATGCTGGCTTAATACAGGTTGAACTCATGGTCTTGTCTAATATTTTAAATAAAAGTTATGGCATCAATTAGGAAAGAGAGGTACCATGAGAATTGGAATAGGAAAATGGGGAGATCTGGCTGATACCAAGTACCTCAAACCCCACCGAGCATCATCTGATAGCAGAAGAAATCCCCATCCCTGCCTCTGTCTAACGTGCCTATTCCTGCTCTGGTTGAAGTCTTTCTTATGACCTCACCCGAGATAGTCTCCTTACAAGTGAATGGCAATTCTATTCATATCCCTTCTATCTCCTCTCATTACATCCAGACATGTAAGTAGAGTCATATAGTCTTATGTCCCAAGGGACCAACTACAAAGTCAAATCTTACTTAGCAAAAGAATTGCAATATTTTGCTAATTTATTTCAATAAGACATGGATAATGTACATGAACATGGAGTTCTAGAGATTAGGGACACAATTTCACATTGGCCTAAATTTATTTAATTTTAGAGGGTCTAACTGCTTGATTGGTTGATTGAAACCTGGTGTGGCTTATGCCACATGACTTTGAAATATCAGAAACTCTTTGGTATGACATAGAGAAATCCAAAGACTTCGATATTTTGGAATTTTGGAGTGGATTTATCACTTACTCACCCTTTTCCTAATTAAATCACTCAAGAAAGCCCAGAGAGCATTCCTTTTATTATGGCATAGAAAGATACATTGGTGAGGAGAATCCTATGTCTTTAAAATGGGATGGAAATGAAGCAAGATGTTCTGATACTGAAATTCATTCCTTGATTTCGATGGAGATAATCATATCCCAGAGTGGCAGGGGTCATAAGGTGGCACTTAACCAATGGAGAAGGGTGAGCATGGCTACCATAATAGGCAGCAGGGCTAGAGTTGTAATCAGAATAGTCTGATTACCAGAATAACCAGAATAATCAGAATAGTCTGATTACCAGAATAGTCTGATTACCAGAATAATCAGAACCCATAGAAAACTTTGATGTTGCCTAACATGATGTTTGATGTTTGCCTCAGGGTCAAAACAGACAGCCCACTAATGGTTCTACTTAAACTGTATAACTGGAGAAAAAAAAAATTTAAGTGTACAGAGAGTCCTGACATAAGCCATCACAATGAAGGGTCATGGCCTCTTACCATTTTTTCATTTCTGAGTCAGTTCAATGTCCCAGGGCCCCTTGAATGAAGGAAAGATCAGGAACATATTTATATGATACATACAGATACATATAGTAACTCTTCTTCCTAATCTTCCCAAAGGGACTCAGGCCTATTTACCATGGTAACTGAGTCTGGGGAAAGAGAAATACCCAGATATTAGAAGAATTATTAGTTATTGGCTCTGAGCCAAAGTTGATTTCTAAGGGACCTGAATTCCATTGTGCTCCACCAGTCAGGGTGGGGCTTTTGAGAGCTGGGTGATAAAATTTTGGCTACTATTCTTTTCATGGTGGCCCAATGGGTCTTCAAATCCATCCTGTGTTTATTTTCCTAGTTGTTGAGTTTATAGTTGGAGTAGAGAGATTTCGCTACTGGTTGAAAAATGTACATTGCTCTCTGAACCATGAAATCATGTCGATTGTGGTAGAAAGGACAAAACTGAAGTTCTTGAAGATTTCCTTCCCTACAAAAATTATGAACTATAAACAATATCATGTCTCTTGGGGAAATTTCGATGACTAGGCATCATCAAAGACTTGAAATATTTATAAGTGGTGATTATCACATCACTCACTTATTTGATGTGTGTCTTGGATAATTTTAATGGATTACCATAAGCTTAATCAGATGGTAACTTAAATTGTAGCTGCTGGTTCAAATGTAATCTCTGAAAAAAAATCAACAAAGTTCCTGGCATTCGGTATGCCTAGCAGCACTTCATCATCAAGCAGAAGTAATGTGTACAAATTGGGCTCTAACAGCTCTGGGAAGCATAATTCACTTGAATGAACAGGGGTCAATATTCCCAGTGAACCTATTTTTTTAAACATTTTATAAAAAATTTTAAACATACAGAAAAATTGAAAGACTTATATAGTGAGCATCCATATACTACCTAGATTTAACAATTAACATTTTGCTATATTTGCTTTATTGCACATTACATTTCTCTATGTATCTACCAATTCATTTTTTTGGATGTATTTCAAAGTAGTTGACCTAGTTCTCTACTCATATTGCACATTTAACTACCCCTCAACCCAACCTTTGGCCTTTTGGGGAGTAGCTGGTGACCAGTTGACTAAAGAGGAAAATCCTGAGCCTAGTTTATAAGTGGCACCAGACAATATACTTTCAGTAGCTATAAATGAACACAACAGCAGCATAGCCCCACTCAGCATGACCCTTAAGGATCAGCGGTGAAGGGAAATATGCCCAGTGGGCAGAACTTATATAGGCACATTCTGTTTCCTTTTTGCGTAGAAGGAAAAGTATGAATGTACATCACTTATTAAGCAGTGATTAATTGTTTGGCTAGACAGACAATGGATTTACCAGGAACAGGATTGAAAGACTGGGGACAAGGAGATCTGGGAAGGAGGTATGATTTCAGAATGTGAGGATATTTGTGTGGCATATGAATGCTTACCAGAAAATCTCCATAATAGATGAGGCTCTTAATAATTGAGCAGACAAGATAATCTACTCTGGATTTCAGTCAGCCTCTGTACTCAGCTTAAGCAATGAGTTCATAAACTAAGTGGCCATGGAAGCAGGGGTGGAGGCTATGTATAGGCTCAATGGCGTGGGCCCTCATCATCACAGCCAGCTTAGCTTTCACTAGTGCTGGGTGCCCAGTCTTTCAGCAGCAAAAACCAATTATCAAATAATAAGTGTTGGTGAAGATGCGGAGAAAAGAGAAAACCTGGGCACTGTTGATAGGAATGTAAATTGCTACAGCCATTATGGGAACAGTATGGAATTTCCTCAAAATATTAAAAGAGAACTATCATATGATCCAATAATCCCACTTCTAGATATATATCTGAAAGAGATGTAATCACTATCTTAAAGAGATATTCATACCCACATGTTCATTGTGACATTATTCACAATAGCCAAGATACAGAAATAACCTAAGTGTCTGCTGATGAACCAGTAGATAAAGAAAATGTTGTATGTTTATGTATATGTATATGTTGTATATATATGTACATACAACATATACATACACACACAAATATACATACGCACACACAAAAATGTTAATTATGTGAGGTGATAGATAACTAATCTTATTGTGGTATTCATTTTTATGTGATACACAATATATATGCATCAAATCATCATATCATATACACCTTAAACTTACCTAATGTTATATATTAATTACATCTCAATAAAGCTGGGGAAAAACAAACAAACAATGGTGAGCATTGAATATGGTAACATAACCTGAGCAGACCAGCCAGCCACCTGGTGGCAGATTGATTTTATTGGATCCCTGCCAGAATAGACATTTTCTAAATAATAGATTTGTCTTTCTTACTCATCATGTTTCTGTTACAAACATAATCCTTAAAATTCCTAAATACCTTATTCCTGGTCATGATATTCTGCACAATATTGTTTCTGGCTAAGAAAGAAGCAAGGCAATGGGCTGGTACATAGAGAAATTAGTGGTCTTATCATGTATCTCATCACCCAGTAAAAGCTGAAGTTATAGAATGGGTAAGTGGCCAGTTAAGACTCAGTCACTGAACCAGTTGGACGACAACTGCTGAAGTCAGGGGAGGGGTGTGCGTGCTATACATGCTCTGAACTAGTAACCAATAAACAGTGCTCTCTCTCCTATAGTCAGAATACCTGGATCTGAGGACCAAATGGGGTAAAAATGGTAGTGTTATTTTTCAATATTACATCTAATGACCCATTTGCAAAATGTTTACTCCTCGTTCCTTCAATTTTTGGTTCTATTGGTTTAGAAGACTTAGTACCCAAGGAATTAATGTTTTCACCATTGGACAATAAATGCAAAAGTTCCACTGAACTGCAAGTTGAAATTATCACCTGGCCATTTAGTGCTTCTCATGTAACTGGAGTAATAGGACAAAAAGAAAGTTACCATTTGGCTGAGGATTATAAAAGGGAAATATTATTTTCAAAGGAAAATAAGAACGGTGCTACAAAATTGCATGAAGAATATGTGGAACACAAATGATCCTCTGGAACACTTCTTAAAAATGATATATCTAGTAATAAAAGTTAATAGAAGAGTTGCTGAGATGCAGGCTGAGATGCAGGTTGAAAGGGACATGAACTAGATGTTATAGTATTACAGTTGTGTTGTGTAACTTGTGCTCAGTTGTAGGAATGAGACCTCTAGGAGTCACCTTATTTTTCCTCACATTATGCATATATATATGTAATTACATACATGCAATTAAATATCTACTTAGAGCTACATATTTTAATTTTCCTTGTATCTTTATTCTACTATTTGATATAAGATGGATGTTTTGGTTATCTTAAGTTGTATAACAAACCACCTTAAAGTTTAATAGCTTAAAACAACAACCGTTTATTACCTTTTACAATTTTGTGAATTGACTGGGTAGTTCTGATTCACATAGTATGGAGCTAGACTATATTTTTCCAATACATTTCTTTTTAAAATAGTTGACCGGATCATTTCTATTGCTTGTAACCAAAGAACAACAATTGGAACAGTTTGAGAGTGTGTCTCAAGGAAAAGGCCCTTAAAGAATTATGGGGTATTTGAAATTGATCATCAGGGGAAGATAAGGCAAAAGGCAGCAAGACTCCAATTAATATTGGGGGAGAGGGAATTAATAGCTCATGGAACCCAGTGGAGAAACAGTAAAGTCCTATGGAATTGGGTAGCAGGTGTCTAGAACACACTCCAGAGTATGCTGGGTACCTGAACTAAGCAGTCTTAGTGGCAGGTATGGGTACTATGTATGAACTCAACAATATGGACTTCCCTTCACTAAATTTGACCCAGCTACCAACATTTAGATACCCAACTGCTGCCAACAGCATCCAGCTGTGAACCAGTGACATGGTAGCAACCCTTAAGGGGATCAGTGAGTTGAGACTGTAATTTTGTACTCACAGAAATAGAAACTTATTGCATATTTCATATCGTCCTCCCTGGCTTTATTATATACATACTGAATTTATTATATACATACACACACAGAACGACACATACATATATAAAGCAAAATTTCTCTCTATATGTGTTACATATTAACTTTCACAATTTTTTTCTGATTACAAAAGCTTTATGAAAACGAAGCTATTAATGGATTAGCCGTCAGTGGAAATGACTCACTCTACGGGAGAATCTGCCACGGGGATTCAACTGCAGGTTATAATCAGCTTCCCCTCCACCCACTTAAGCACCTGGAGTGCACTTCACTTTCTGCTCACCTAATGGCCCCAGGAAACAGCTGGGAAAGGAAATTAAAGGTTTTCCAGTAGGCAGACATCTTTATCAGCCCCAGTGAAACCAAATTTGTTTTGAAGTTCTATTCAGAATCTTTTGTCCAGCCAATTCAATTAAATTTCCATTCATTTCATTCAACAATGTTTACCAAGCACTTTCTTATATGCTTGGCACTGTTTCAGGCACTAGGCATGTGTGGAATGTAAAAGAGATAAAAATCCCTTCTCTTGTGGAGTTTGCATTCTAGTGTAGGGGAGATACAATAAACAAACAAATAAATGTTGGGTGGTGATAAGTGCTAAGAAGAAAAATAAGAGTATGGGTGTATTGGGTTATAAGAGAAGGCCTTTCTGGTAAAATAAGCAGAGACTCTGTGGAAGTGTGTTCCAGGGAGTGGAACAGCAGCTGCAAGGCCCTAAGGTGGGCGTATTATAGAACTGTAAAGAGGCCAGCAAGGCTAGAGTAGGGTGAGCAAGAGGGATGAGTGTGAGTTTAGATCTGGAGGTATCAATTAGGAGCCTGATCATGTAGGCTTTTATAGGTCATGGTTAGGACTTTAGATTTCATTCTGAATGAGGTTGAAAGCCCTTGCAGGTTTTCAAATAGAGATATGAAATGCTCAGATTAATGATTTCACTGGATCACTCTTGTTCCTCTGTAGAGAATTGTTTACGATGGAAACTAGTTATATACCTCTAGGTTTCTTCGTTTTCAGCCATGTCCAAAAATGCAAGCTTCTTCTATTTCCTCTCATTGTAGGGCTTTCATCTGCATAATTTTGCAAATCTTCTTTGGCTTGTCCACTACTGCTGACTTCCTTCTCCAAAACTGTCTTACAACTGTAGACAACCTTCCCTGTCTCCATAGCCTCTCACTTCATCCCACCCTTAACTGACACCGGCTTGCTCCTGAGGACACAGCTGTCCTTGCAGCCTCTGCAGGGGATGTTGACAGTTTCTTATGTTTCACTAACAACAGGGCTAGGACTTGGGCTGTGCCGGCTCTTACTGCCCCATTGGAAGCTTCTACACTGTATGGTTCGATGGGAAAGAGCATAGACTGTATAGTCAGACAGACTAGGCTTGAAGCCATATTGCACTCCTTGTTACTGGCTGGGTTATTTTGGGCAAATTATTTAACTTATCTGAGCCTTGATTTCCTCATATGTTGGGAAGGTAAGAGGTAATGATTGTAAAATATCCATCATAGTGCCTGGCACTCAAAAAAACCTTAGTCTTCCCTTCCCTCCTGTCCCTCTGATGTCCATATGGCCCTCTTTGTCACTTATCTGGGTAGTGTGCAGGGAGAATGTGGCATCTGACCCACCTTCTAATTCAGCTTCTGTCTCTATCCCAGGGGGTTTTAATAACCACACGGGAAAACCTGTTTTAGGAACCCACTCTGGTAGCCACACCTGGGGCCTTTTAAACTCCAATATTTTGATCTCCAGTCAACGCCTCCTGTTTCTTCATTCACACCCTTTATGACATCTAACCATCTTATGCACTTGGTCTCTGAGTGCTTCAAGTCTGACAGCTGCACCCCAGGGCTCCACCTTCCTCCTGTGGATCAGTGAGCGATTTTGGTTTCAGGCAACGGAAACTGACTCTGGCTGGCTTCAGCAGAAAAGGAACCTGCTAAGTGGATATTGTAGGGCCCTTAGAACCAGAGGGAAAACTGGAAACCAGACTTGGAAAAGGGGTGGTATCATATGTTAGTCTTGTTATTCAGTAAATATTTATTCTTTTTCTCTGTCAACCTCCATGGGAGAAATATGAGGTTGGATTGGGCTGTGTGATTTGCTTTGGCTAATGAAGTGTGGGAGGAAGTAACAATGTGTCTGTGGCCTTAAGAGGCATTTGTGTTTCCACTCACCTCTGGAGCTTCCTACCTTTGTCGTGGAAGGAGCATTCTTTGGGTAACCTGCTGGTCCCACAATAATGAAAGTGGAGTAAAGACATTCTAGCCAACTCATACATTGCAGCCTGAAACAGATATCCCCTGGCAACCAGCTGGTGTGCAAGTAAGAAACAGTGCTTTTTATTATAGGTCACTGAGATTTTGTGATTGCTTGTTACATAGCATTAAGTGTGAATAGCTGACCCAAAAAGGCAAGAACCAAGGCAGGCTGGGGAGCAGTACCCATGACTAAACTCCCATCTTTTGGATACCACAGCCCATTTCTTACTTAACTCCTCTATCGCCCTTGACACTTTTCCACTGTTAGGTTCAGCCTGTCACATCGTAGGCACTCAACCTCTAACAATTTATAATTTGCAAATCTGATTATTATGGGTTTGTCCTGGGGTCTGAATCTCCGCTCAGTGCAGGGGCAAAATTCAGTTTTAGCCTGGTACAGCCGAAGACTATATTCTCCCCTCCCGCGAGAAGCGCCCAGTCCAGGTTTATTGTGAGCTTACAGTGCGGTGAGCAAGGGCCCAGCTGGTGACGGGGGTCGAGGCGATGGCGTCGACGGTCGCCACCCCGCCTCCTGCCCCGCGGGGCCTTCCCCGCGCCCCGACGCGGCGTCCTTAGCAACGAGCGCTCTCGCTCCCTGCCCCGCCCCTTCCGCGCGGCGCGGCGGGGGGCGCTAGGCGGGCACCGGTCAGAGCTGGGAGCGGGCTTGGGGCGACCCCGCGTTCCTCCCCCCCCCCCCCCCCCTCCCCTCCCCTCCTCCTCCTCAGCCTCAGAGAGCGAGTCGCCAAGATGGAGCCCGAAGACCTGCCGTGGCCCGGTGAGCTCGAGGAGGAAGAGGAGGAGGACGAGGAGGACGAGGAGGAGGAGGTGGAGAAGGAGGAGGATGAGGAGAAGGCGGAGGAGACGGAGACGGAGACGGAGACGAACTTGGACGAGGTTGAGGTGGTGATGGTGGAGGACGATGACGCGCGGGAACTGGACGCGGACTTGACCTACGAGAGCCAGCCTCTGGAGAGTACGGACGACGAGGAGGACGAGGAGGCCAGGGCTTGGCTGCAGGCGCACCCCAGCGGGACTTTGCCTCTGCCGCCGCTACCGAAGCACCGCTACACCGACAGCAAGCGGATCCGCTCCGAGAAGGTGAGCCTGGCCGGGGAGCGGCGCGGCACGCGGTCGGGGTCGGATGACTGACTGGTGGTCCCAGAGGGCTCAGCCTGCTCGCTACCCGTTCCGGTGCCGGACACATCTCGACTCTTGCCCAGGTTCTGGCTGACTACTCCAACCTCCCGTTCTTTCCGGCCAAGACCTCTCGTTGCTCCTCTTCAGTAGGTCCTGGGCCTTTTTAATTACACCAGATGTTCAGAGGAGCCAGTATTCCTAACTTGGGTAGTTAAAAAACGCTTTTGGGAGGCGGTGGGGCTTATCGTGTCCCGGAGGGAGAAAGGGCGGTGTCGGAGTGGAGAGAGTGGTTACCGAGGGACTATCTTGTTGGCAGGACAACTCGATTAGTTTAATGAGTGCAGGACTCCCCTGAGGGAGTAGTGTGGATTATGTACACTGCATGAGTAGTAAGTCTCAAGACTCCTTGCCGATTGTATTTCTCTGGACCCTCGTTTATAGCAACAAAGGAACCTCAGCTGGTAGGAGAGGCTTAGAAATGCAGGTTTATGCTGCAGCTCCAAACTGGGAAACCGGAAAGCACAAGGTAATACATCATGGAGAGCGCTGTTTTTATGGTTGGCTTCTGAAGATCATTTTGAAAATAATTGCATTTCATCGATTGCTTTTCAGGAATGATAAAAAGGTTTGCTATACAATTTGGATTATCAACTCATCAGACATTTATTAAGTTTCTATTCTGTGCAAAGTACATTGTGGGGGCAAAAGGAAGCCTAGGGTTTATTTTCTAGGATTGCTCCTAAGACAAGATGTAAACTGCAGAGTGAAACAACAAAAGTACAACAGTTGAAAAGACAGAGGAAAGGCTACATAGACCTGGGCTGTTCAATATAGTAGTCACTAGCCAGGTATGACTCTTTACGTGTTAATTAAAAGTAAGTAAAATTTAAAATTCAGTGCCTCTGTTATACTAACCACTTTTCACGTGCTCAGTATCCACACTTGACTAGTGGCCACCGTCTTAGACAGTGCAGATATAGAACAGTTCCATTATCACAGAATGTTCGGTTAGTCAGCGATGCTATGAACTGTTGATCATTAGAGAGCAATAGTAGTTGTTTTGCCTGGTAAATATTTCAGTGGCCCCTTAATTTATCAAGCATATATTATTGAATATTCACCAAGGGCCATGCATTGTGCTGGATACTAAGGAATTGTGGTGAACCCAGACATTTTTTATCTCTGCCTTTTTAGTGTTCACAGTCTGGAGAGGGAGGCAGGCAAAATATACATGTGCCATAAATGACGTAAAACTGATATGTGTTAACGCTTCGAAACATATATTAAGGGAATCAGACCTTGGGAAGCTT
>NW_006430723.1:401551-448631 GCF_000325575.1 Pteropus alecto
GAAAGAGCCATCTAGTTGAGTGAAAGGCACATTAAAAGGTACTGTTGGTTCGAGAGAGCATGGCATTTTTAAGGAACCAAAGGCTAGTGTGGATTGAACACAGATTTCAGGGTTTTGTGTGTTGTGCCCAGGATTTGGAGGTTTTATCCCTGGAGCTTAGGAAAGTCATTGTGATGGAATGGTGTCTGATAAGATTTGTGTTTTCAAAGATCACTTTGTAGCAGAGTGGGGTGGGGAGTAGCACTGATAGATCAGGGATGCTAATTTGAAGGTCCTTGCAGTATTCCCAGGCAAAAGATGATATTTTGGAATGGGAAAGTGTTGGTGGACATAAAAAAAGTGGACTGATTCGAGAGATATTTAAGAATTAAAACCATCGTACTTTTACATTAATTTTACATTATTTTTACACTGATAATGGATTAGGTGTGGAGCATGAAGGCAAGGAGGTGACTAGGTGTTAGGTTATTGGATGAATAGTTGTGCCAAATATTGAGATATGGCCAGGTTTATGGTGTAGATGGTGGTGGCCGTGGGGGTTGGTGATGGAATGGGTGTTAAGGTTAGGTTATGAGTTTGGTTTTGGAAATTTAAAGTTGTAAGTTATCTATGTATAAACTATAGTTAAAGCCATACTTGTGAAAAAGGTCTCCTTTTATTTTGTTCTATGATTTCCTGTTTGAAATTATTAAGATTTAAATTTATATCTTTAAGCCGAAGGAGGAATGTTTTAATTAAACCGCTTTAACTCTTACTACAAATGGAAAAATTATTGTTTTGTTTAACAGTGATTTATCTGTGTGTAATAGAAAATTTTGCTTTTTAGAGCCCTGAGTGTATTTTCCCCAGAGGGAGGTTTTTTTTTTTTTTTTTTTTTTTTTTTTAAAGCGAAATCAGATATTCTCTTATTGACCTCAAAGAATATATGAAAGTGTAGTTGGTGTGATATATTAAAGGTTGTTTTAAGATCATATGAAGAGGATTAAGATAATTTTTTCCTTTAGTTCACTGACATATTAAAAGTTACTGGCATAAGTTAGAAAATGTTTAAAGGAGACACTTTAATGTTTTTTGCTAGAAATTTATGAACTATAAAATTTTTTGAAGATGAGTTTGTTGTGTAGTATTTAATGCAGTGTATTCAAAGGATGAGACCAAATTATAGGAAACATGATTTCTTTCGGTTTAGTCTCAAGTTAAATGACAAAATTGTAATATTTGATTCATTCTCTCATGTATCTCTTACTACGTAATAAAAATGTTGTATTGGTGATGTATAAGGAAGTGATTCAGTTTGTAGTCCTGTTAGTGAGACCGAGCTAAGACATGGAACTGTTTAAATTCAAAGTGAGATGTGACCAGCCTTACAACCAAGTCTTTTTAAGAGTTCAGGAGAGTGAGTGATTCAGAGCCTTTGTTGTGTTGGTCTTAATGCCAGTCCTGCAGACCATTCAACATGGATCACTTCAAATACTTCTCCTTTTAATCCCTGAACCTAAATTTCTGAGCTGTGCTAGGGAAAATAATTCAGTTCTGTGGATTGATATCACTAGAAATTCTTGGTCTTCAACTTTTAACTGGGTAGGTCATCAACCGTGCTTGGAAATCTTTTTACGTTTCCCCTCTTAGCTTCTTTCACATCTTTACCCTTATCCTCTAACCCTCACCCGATGTTCAACATCCTCCCATCAGTGTGTTATTATTTCATAGGAGAGAACACAGGCCTGAATCCTTTCACTTTCCAGCTCCTCATCTCCAAATTTATCTACACTGCACAATTCTTAATGTTTTCGACCTATTAACACATACTTTATTCTTAATCCTTTCTTGTGCTCCTAGGCTAAAAACTATTAGTCTTAGTGTGTTTTTCTCTTAAAGAATTGCTAGATTTTATTTGCAGATAATGGTTTTTAAAAAATTGTTTCTTTATACCACTTTCATGCAAGGTATTGGGAAGATTTTTATTTTCTATGATCTGGAACAGTTTAATATATGAATTTTTCTTACATGTTTGAATAATAATAACAAGTGGAAGTACTTTGAGTCTGGATCCTTTCAGGGTTATAGTCTATATAGACTCACTTGTCTTGGGTTAACTTTGGTAATTTATGATTTTTCTAGAAAATATTTCAGCAAGGTTTTCTAGTTAAATAGAATGCTACATAATATTCTTTATTTTTTTTCCATTGCATCTGTGGTTATCTCCATTTCTCATTCCAGTTTTTGTGTAATTATGTAATTATGTTTTATTTTTCTCTTGATCTGACTAGGAATTTATTTATTTTACTTCTTTTTTTAATTCAAGGAAATAGCTATTGGATTTAAGTTTAATTTTATTTCTTTTCATCATTTAGTTCATTAATCAGTTTTTATCTTTTACCATTTCTCTAGATTTATTTTGATTTCTTTTTTTTACTTACTTTATTGAATTCTTGTCTTATTTAAAAACATTTGTAACAGTTTTGTTGTGATATTATTCATATAGCATACGATTTACCCAAATTTAAAGTGCACAATTCAGTGGTTTTCAGTATATTCATAGATATATGCAGTCATCACTACAGTCAATTTTAGAACATTTTTATTACCTCAAAAAAAACCCCTGTACACTTTAGCTATCAGCCCACCAGTCAATTTTAGAACATTTTTATTACTTCATAAAGAAACTCTGTACACTTTAGCTGTCAGCTCCCTATCTTCCATTCCTCTAAGTAACCATTAATGTAAGTAGAGTCATATATTATATAGTCTCATTACTGGCTTCTTTCACTTTGCATAATGTTTTCAAGAAACATCCACGTATATAACATACATCAGTACGTCATTCTTTATGGCTGAGTAATACTCCATTGTATGGATATAGTACAGTTTGTTTATCCATTCATCAGTGGATGGACTTTTTTTTTTAACCTTTTGAATGTTATGAGCAATGCTGCTGTAAACATTTGTGTACAAGTTTTTGTGTAGACATATATTTTCATTTATCTTGGGTATATATCTAGAGGTAGAATTGCTAGGACATGGTAACTCTGTTTTAACCTTTTGCAGAACTAGTAGATTTTTTCAAAGTGGCTGCACCATTTTACATTCCTACAGCAGTGTACAAAAGTTCCTTTTTCTCCACATCCTCCCCAGCACTTATTATCTGACTTTTTGATTATAGCCATCCTATTAGTTATAAAGTGGTATCTCATTGTGGTTTTGATTTGCATTTCTCTGATGGCTCATGATATTGAGCATCTTTTCATGTACTTATTGGCCATTTGTATATCTTTTTTGGCAAAATGTCCATTCTGGCCCTTTGCCTATTTTTCATTGGGTCATTTGTCTATTTACTATTGAGTTGTCTGAATTCTTTATATACTCTTCATATTTTCCACAATGTGAGTCCTTTATACCCTTATAAGGTGTATGATTTGCAATATTTTCTCCCAGTCTGAGTTGTTGTTTCACATTCTTGATAGTGTTCAAGAATATGAAGTCCAATTTATCTTTTTTTCTTTTGTTGTTCATGCTTTTGGTGTCATATATCTTAGAACCTATTGCCACATGTGAAGTCATGAAGATTTACCCCTATATTTTCTCTAAGGGTTTTAAAGATTTTGCTCTTACATTTAGATCTTTGATCAATTTTGAGTTAATTTTTGTATATGGTATGAGGAAAGTGTGCAACTTCATTCCATTTTTTTTTTAATTTTTATTTTTTATTAAGTTCATTGGGGTAACATTGGTTAATACAATTATATAATTTTCAGGTGTACATTATAGTTTGACATCTATATATTCTATTGTGTGATTACTACTCAAAGTCCAGTTTCTGTCAGCTACCATATATTTGATCCCCTTTACCCACTCCCTACCCCCCTATATTTACCCCCTTTATCCCGTCTACCTCCCCCCTCCTCCCCCACTCCCCGCCGTCTGGTAACCACTAGTCCATTGTCCATGTCCCTAAGTCTCTATTTGTCTTGTTCATTTGTTGCTTTTAGGTTTATATCCCACATATAAGTGATATCATGTGATTTTCTACTTTTTCAGTCTTATTTTGCTTAGCATGATTATCTAGAGATCCATCCATGTTGTCGCAAATGGCCGTATTTCATCTCTTCTTATGGCTGAGTAATATTTCATTGTATATATGTGCCACAGTTTCTTTAGCCAGTCATCTATCGTAGGACACTTCGGTTGCTTCCATGTCCTGGCCACTGAGAATAATGCTGCTATGAACATCGGTGTGCAAATATCTTTTTGGATATGGGTTTTCAAGCCTTTGGGGTAAATACCCAGCATCAACTTCATTCTTTTGCATGTGGCTACCTATTTGTCTCAGCACTGTTTGTTTAAGATGCTATTGTTTCCCCAATTGAGTCTTAGCACCCTTGTTGAAAACCAGCTGACCATAGATGTATGGGTTTATTTTTGGATTCTTAATTCTGTTCCATTATTCTATATGTCCAACTTTATGCCATGCCACACTTTTTTGATTACCATTGCTTTGTAGTAAGTTTTGAAATGAAGAGGTGGGAGTCCTCCAACTTTATTCTTTTTGTTCCCCAAGATTTTTTGACTATTCTAGGTCCCTTGCAATTCCATATGAATTTTAGGATCAACTTGTCAGTTTCTACAAAAGAAGCCAACTGGCATTTTGGTAGGAATTAAATCGAATTTGTAGGTCAACTTGAAAGTATTGCCATCTTAACATTAGGTCTTTTGATCCATGATCATGGGATATCTTTTTAATTTTTTAGATCTTCTGTAAATCTTTTCAATAATATTTGTATTTTTCAGAGCATAAGTTTTGTACTTCTCTTAAATTTAATATTTTATTCTTTTTGGTGCTATTGTAAGCGGAATTTCCCCCTCCCCCCCACCATTTTCAGATTGTTCATTGCAAGTGTATAAAAAGACAACTGATTTTTGTATATTGATCTTGTATTCTGCAACTTTGCTGAACTTGTTTCTTAGTTCTAAAAGATTTTTATAGGACTCCCTAGGATTTTTTTTACGAGACCATGTGAAATGTGAGTACACATAGTTTCATTTTTCTTTTCCAATCTGGATGCCTTTTATTTATTTTTTTCTTGCCTAATTTCCCTGGCTAGAACCTCCAGTATAATGTTGAATAGAAGTAGTAAGAGTGGATATCCTTGTTTTCCAGATCTTAGGGGGAAAGCATCCAATCTTTTGTCAAATGTGTGATGTTAGTTGTGGGTTTTTCATAGATGCCCTTATCAGATTGATGTTTTCTTCTGTTCCTAGTTTGTTGAGTGTTTTACCATGAAAAGGGTGTTAGATTTTGCTAAATTCTATTAATTTTTGTGTTATATTAATTGATACTGGGTTATTAAGCCAACTGCATTCTGGAGATAATTTACCTCATCATAGTATATAAATATTTTATATGTTGCTGGATATGGAAACATATATATACTAATTTGCTAATTTTTTTTTGTTTGTTTTGAATTTTTGCATCTGTATTCCCAAGATACTGGTCTATAGTTTTCTTGTGATGTTTTGGTCTGGTTTAGTATTAGGATAATATTGGCCTCATAAAATGAGTTGTAAATGTTCCTTCTGTTTTTTGGAAGAGGTTGTGAAGAATTGGCATTAATAATTCCTTGGTAGATTCCACCATATGGTTTTGGACTTTTTGGAAAGTATTTTAATTACAAATTTGCACTTTTCCCCAGGCTATAGGTTTACTCTGATACTCAGATCGTCTATTCCTTCTTGAGTAGTTTTAGTCATTTGTGATTTTTCTGAGTGGCCATTTCCTCTAAATTATCAAATTTCTTAATTTACAGTTTTTCATAGCACACATGCTCCTTTACTTATGATGGGATTAAGTCCCAATAAACTCATTCATTGTTAAGTTGAATATATCATAAGCTGAAAATATATTTAATACACCTAACTTACTGAATACTATAGCTTAGTCTAGCCAACCTTAAATGTGCTCAGTATACTTAAATTATTAGCATGTACCCCTGTCATAAGTCGAGGAGCACCTGTAATTGCCTTTTTCACCTAGCCAGAAGCTGGAGAAATAAATGAGCATTTCGTAGGCATGATGGGATGTGAAAACATAAAACAATATCCAGCAGATTCTGGCAGCACAGTATACTGTAGAGTATCAGTTATTTGCCCTCGTGATCTTGTGGCTGACTGGGAGCTGAGGCTCGCTGCTGCCCACCATCATGAGAGAGGTACTGTATATCACTAGCCTGAGAAAAGATCAAAATTCTGCTGCCCCACCATCATGAGAGAGGTACTGTATATCACTAGCCTGAGAAAAGATCAAAATTCAAAATTTGAAGTACAGTTTTTACTGAATATGTATAGCTTTCCAGCATCCTAAGGTCAAAAAATTGTAAGCTGAACCATCATGTCAGGGACCATCTGTATTCCTTAAAATTCTTCGTATTTCTGTAATATCATTAGTCAAGTCCCCGCTTTAATTTCTGATTTTAATAATTTGACCGCTCTTTCATTTCTTGGTGAGTCTAGCTAAAGGTTTTTCAATTTTGGTGATATTTTCAAAGACCCAACTTTTTGTTTCTTTGATTTTCATTCTCTATTTCATTTCTGTTTCAGTTTTATTTCCTTCCTTCTGCTTCCCTTTGGGTTTAATTTTCTCTTTTCTAGTTTAAGGTACAAGTTTAGGCTGTGATTGAGATCTTTGTTCTATTTGTAATTATATGTGTTTATAGCTATAAATTTCCCTTTGAGCTCTGTTTTAGCTGCAGTCCATAAGTTTTGGTATGTAGTAGTTTTATCTCAAAATATTTGAAAATTCTTTTTATGATTCCTTTTTTTTGATCTGTTGGTACTTAAGAGTCTGTTGCTTAGTTCCACATTTTTGTGAATTTTCTCAATTTCCTTCTGTTGATGATTTCTAATTTCATTCCATTTTGGTTGGAGAATATACTTTCTGTAATTTAAATTATTTTAAAAATTTGGGGCTTGTTTTATGGCCTAACATGTGGTCTGTCTTGGAGAATGTTACATTTGTGCTTGAGAATGTAAGCTGCTCTAAGGTAAGAGTGTTCTATAATATCTGTAGATCTAGTTTGTAGTGGTGTTCACATCTTATATTTCTTTGTTGGTCTTCTGTCATGGTGACTCTTTTTTTTTTAATTAATAGACTCTCTTTGAAGCAGTTTTATGTTTTTATGTTTACAGAAACTTCGAGCAGAATATACAGAATTCTCATAGACCCTTCTCCCTAGCCCATTTTCCTTGTTATTAACATCTTACATTAATGTGGTACATTCGTTATAATTTGTAAGCCAATATTGATACATTTCTATTAATCAAAGTCCATAGTTTATATTAGAGTTCACTCTTTGTGTATCCTGTGGGTTTTGACAAATGTGTAATGACATATATCTGCTATTACGGTATCATACAGAATAGTTTCACTACCCTAAAAATCCCCTGTCCTCTGCCTATTCATCCCTCCCTCTCTTCCTCTGAAACCCTGGCAACTACTGGTATTTTTACTCCAGTTTTGTCTTTTCCAGAATGTCATAGAGTTAGATTCATATAGGATGTAGCCATTCTCTTAGCAATATGCATTTAAAGTACCTCCATGTCTTTGGTTTGATATCTCATTTTATCCCCTGCCCCCCCGCCTTAATTTCTTTTTAAAATTCTGGTAAAATATACATAACATAAAATTTACCGTTTTAACCATTTTTAAGTGGCATCAAGTACATTCACATTGTGTAACCATCATCACCATCCATCTGTAGAATGTTTTCATATTCCAAAATCAAAACTCCAACATCGGCCATATCAGAGTCTGGTTCTTTTACTTGCACTGCCTCTTCTAACTGTTTTTTGTTTGTTTTTGGCTTTTAGTGTGTCTTTTAATTTTTTTGTCGAAAAACCAGACATGTACTGAATGAATATGAAGGAACTGAAGTAAGTAAGCTTTTAGTGTGAGTGTGAAGTTTTAAATTTATCTGGCTAGAGGTGAGTTTCTGTTTGTTTGATGTAGCTGTAGCTATCAGACTAAAATTTCTTGTGATTTTCTTTTTGTCTTCCTTTTTATCTTTGGGTTTCTCTAAGGACTTCTTAAATAAGGTCTGAGATTTGCTGTTCTTTCACTTATACTCCTCTGTTACTATGAGGGGCAGTTGATGTAGTGGTAAGGTGTGGGTGGAGGGGACGTGTTTTGTAGTCCTATTATTAGGTCTCAATCATTCCCCTGGGTTGCAGTCTTCACTAGGGTTTCTTAGTTTTCTCCAAGGTGAGGCAGAAAGGCTGCTAGAAGGGAGCTGGAGTTGGGTATTTCTCTTCTCCCATGTCAAAGACTAGAGCAGGCTGGAGCAGGCTGGAGTTGGGTATTCCCTTCCCCTAGGTCACTTAATCTCTGGTATAACCTTAGTTCGATAACCTTAGTCTGTTAGGTTCTGGTAAAATAGTTTCTTTTGAGGGCAAGTCTTGTTAAGAATAGAACAGAACGCTCTGGGAATATTTCAAAATGGCTACTTTTCCTTTCCCCCTGCCAGAAGCAGGAGGACATTTTTCTCTGATTTTAGTTGTGGGACCCTGGTACAGTTCTTGGAGATAAAACTCATAAAAATATAGGGAACCCCTCTAGGACTGAGTTTCCTTGGAGCTTTTTAACCTTAAAGTTCTTCACCCCGAGCCTCTTGTAATTTGTCAGTAATAATTTAAGGCTTCCTACCCTGGTGCTGGTTCCCATGGTGGTGTCTGCTCCTGGAATTCTCCAGTAAATTATGATTCTCTGTACATGCTTGTCTGTCTCTCCAATTTTGGGGACTGTGGTTTGCCCTTGATTTCAGTTCTCTGATGGATGTAAGAAGACATGTTGATTTTCAATTTGTTCAGCTTTTTTCTTTTTGTAGAGATGGGAGTGATGACTTCCTAACCCTTTGCACCAGAGCTCTATTTTGTTTTTGTTTTGTTTCAGCAGACTTTATTTTTAAGAGCAGTTTTGGGTTCACAGAAAAATTGAGCAGACACTACAGAGATTTCCCATTTACCTCTTTCTCCCACTCATGCACAGCTTACTCCACTTTAACATCCCACTGCTGTACATTTGATATAATAGATGTACCTACATCGACATCCAAAGTCCATACTTTACATTTAGTATTCACTCTTGGTGTAAGTTCTATGGTTTTTGATAAAAGTATAATGGCATGTATCCACTGTTAAGTGTACTGTATTAGGGTTTCTCCATGCCTTTTCATGGCTTGGTACCTCTTTTCTTTTTAGTGTTAAATAATATTCCATTGTCTGGATGTACCACAGTTTATCCATTCACTTATTAAACAATATCTCAGTTGCTTTCAGGTTTGGCAGTTATGAATAAAGCTGTTCTAAAAATTCATGTGCAGAATTTTGTGTAGACATTAGTTTTTAATCCACTTAGGTCAATAGCAAGGAGCATGATCGCTAGATCGTATGGTAAGAGTATGTTTAGTTTTGTAAGAAACTGCCAAACTGTCTTTCAAAGTGACTACCATTTTGCATTCCCACCATCATCATCAGCAATGAATGAGAGTTCCTGATGCTCTGTATCCTCAGCAGTATTCACTGACAGTCCTTGGTGGTGGTAGTGTTTGGGATTTTGGGCCATTTTGATAGGCGTGTAGTGGTGGTATCTCATTGTTGTTTTAATTTGCAGTTCCTTAATGATATGTGATGTTAAGCATATTTTCACATGTTTATTTTTCAGCTGTATGTTTTCTTCGGTGAGGCATCTGTTCAGATCTATTAACTTTTCTAATTGGGTTGTTTGTTTTATATGGATAAATTTTAAGAGTTCTTTGTATATTTTGATTAACAGTCCACTATCAGATATGTCTTACAAATATTTTCTCCCAGTCTGCAGCTTGTCTTTTTATTCTCGACATTGTCTTTCATAGAACAGAAGTTTTTAATTTTAATGAGTTAGCTTATCAGTTATAGGATGTAGCCATTCTCTTAGCAATATGCATTTAAGTTACCTCCTTTGGTGTTGTACCTAAAAATTCATCATCATACCACAAGGTCATCTAGGTTTTCTCATGTATTATCTTCTACAAGTTTTACAGTTTCCATAGTTTTGCATTTTATATTTACATCTGTGATCCATTTTGAGCTAAATTTTGTGAAGTATGTAAAAATCAGTCTAGATTCACTTTTTGCATATGGATGTTCACTTCTTCCAGCACCATATGTTGAAAAGACTATCTTTGTTCTCTTATATTGCCTTTGTTCCTTCATCAAAGATCACTCGACGATATTTAGTGGGTTGACTTCTGTTCTGTTCCAGTGATGTGTTTGTCTGTTCTTTTGCCAATACCACGCTGTCTTGATTGCTGTAGCTTTATAGTAAGTCTTGAAGTTAGGTAGCATCAGTCCCCTCACTTTGGCTTCTTTAATTTTGTATTGGCTATTCTGAGTTTTCTTGCTTTTCCATATAAATTTTAGAATCAATTTGTCAGTATTAACAAAATAGTTTGTTTGAATTTTCATTGGAATTGTGTGGAATCTAGGCATCAAATTGGGAAGAACTGACTTGTTGACAATATGAAGTCTTCCTAACCATGACTGTGGAATATCTGTCCATTTAATTAATTCCTCTTTCATTCTTTTCATCAGAATTTTACAATTTTCCTCATATAGATCTATATATCTGGTTGGATTTATACATGAATATTTCATTTTTGGGGGCGCTAATGTAAATGGTATTGTATTTTTAATTTCAAATTCCAGTTTTTCTTTGCTGGTATATAGGAGAGCCTTTGACTTTCACTCAGGTTTTTAAATGTTTAAGAATCATTCACAGAATCTCTAACCATCCACTTTTTGAAAGTGGAATATTGAAGTCTAATTGTTGTTGAATTGTCTATCCTTTCATTTCTGTCAGTTTTTACTGCAGGTATTTTGGTGCTTTAATGTTAGGTGCATATATATTTTTGTTACATATTTTTGATGGACTGACCCTTTTATAATTATGAAATGTCCTTCTTTATCTTTAGTAATTTTTTAATGTTTTGTCTTGATATTACTGTTCAAATAGCCAAGAGGTGGGAGCAACCCAAGTGTCCATCAGCTGATAACTGGATAGTCATTAAGTGTGTTATATACATACAAAGGAATATTATGCAACCTTTAAAAAGAAGGAAGTCTGGTCACATGCAACAACATAGATGAACCTTGAGGACATTATGCTAAGTGAAATAAGCCAGCCACAAAAGACAAATACTGTATGATTCCACATAAATAAAGTACCCAGAGTAGTGAAATTCATAGAAACATGAAGTAGAATGGTGGTTGCTAGGGGCAGGGATGAGGGGTAATGGGAAGTTATTGTTAAAATAGGTACAGTGAGGTGATTTGGCAGAAACATGGCCGAGTGAGAGACTTCCCTAGATCTCTTCCCTTGAAACAACAATAAGCTGAACATCTAAAACTCAACAAAAAACACCAAAACTGCACACCAGCATGTTTGAGCGTGGGATCTGCACATAAGGGCCACCACAAGTCAGAACTCTGGCTGTCGGGCGGTGGACTGGGAGTAATAAAGAAGCTGCCTCTTGCAGCCACCAGAGTTCCCTATAAGAGGAGGCGGGGCTGGGGGGTGTGTGTGTGAAGGTGCAGCGACTTTCCTGAACAACCCTGCCTGGAAGTGCTGGGTCTTGTACGCAGCCCATTGGAGGGCCCAGTCATCAGGGCAGAAAGCTGATAAGTGGGACAGGACTGGGACTGCAGAGAAACAACAGCTGATTTTTACCAACCGGGTTGCAAAACCGAGGCTGAGCCACAGCCCCCCACCAACCCAGAGGACCCCTCCCCCCATACGCTCTGAGATTAATCACCACAGAGCCCCAGGGGAATCTGAACAAACTATGCCAAAATTGAAGCTAACCTCTCCCAGCCTCTGGAGCTCCCTGCAGGAGGAGGGGGAGGGGAAAAGAAGCTCGAGTTCCTGCAGTGAGTTCTATGAACTGCTCTGCTTTGAAAAGCTGTGACCTGTGGCCAGCCTGCTACAGGGCACAGTCATCAGGGTAGAAAGCAGAGAAGCAGGGCAGGACTGCAGAGGAACAACAGTTGATTTTTGCTGGTGGTGGTTGCAAAACCAAGGCTGAGCCACAGCTCCCAACTCCTCACCCAGAGGGCCCCTCCTCCCATACCCTACAAGACCCATCACCACGGAGCCCCAGGGGAATGTGAGCAAACTAGCAGAACTGCTAGGGATCCAAGACGGTTAGACACCACCTACTGGAAACCAAAAGAAGAGTGCCTTCTTTGCAGCAGGCTAAATAGAGACTTTTAATTAATAAACCTTCTTTCTGGAAAAACAGCAGAATACACTTCCATTAATGCCAGGTGGAGAAATAGTCTATTAAACACCATGAACAACCAAGGTGGCAAGGCATCTCAGAAAGAAAGAGAAAATTCTCCAGAAAATAAGCTGACAGGCATAGAAATATGAGACTTAAATGACAGAGACCTCAGGATGATACTTCTGAAAAAACTCAGTGAGATCCAAAACAAATCATATAAACAATTGCAGGAATTAAAACAACAACTAGATGAGCAGAGCAAGGAGATTGAAATTCCAAAGAAGAACAGAATATATATTCTGGAGATGAATAACACACTACAAGAGTTGAAAAATGAAATAGCAAGCCTGGGAAATGCAGTCGACCAAATGGAGGACAGGATCAGTGATATCAAAGAGAAATCTAGAAATAAGTCAGAAGGAAGAAGAGAGAAACCGAATGAAATAATGAAAAAGAAATGCAACAACTAGCTGATACCATCAGGAGAGGAAATATAAGGAAAATGGGCATTACCAAAGGCGACGAAAAGGAGCAGGGACTAGAAAGCATTTTCAGATAAATAGTGGATGAGAATTTCCCAAATCTAAGGAATGAGCTGGAGCTTGGAATTTAAGAAGTCAACAGAGCACCCAATTATTTCAACCCAAAAAGGCCTTCACCAAGACACATTGTATTAAAGTTATCAGAAATCAATGACAAAGAATTCCCAAGGTAGCCAGGGAGAAGAAAACGGTAACGTATAAAGGAAAACCCATTAGATTATCATCGGACTTCTCAGCGCAGACCTTACAAGTCAGAAAGGAATGGAACCAAATATTTAAACTATTAAGTGAAAGGAACTAGCTGTCTAGAATGATGTATCCAGCTAAGTTCTTCTTTAGATATGAAGGAGAAATAAAGACCTTTTCAGATATAGAAAAATTGAGGGATTTCTCCACTACAAGGCATGCACTACAGGAAATTCTGAAAGTTGTCAACTCACCTAAAACAAAATAACAACAACAAAAATACATAATTACGAGAAAAGTGACTATCAGGCAAATAAGAGTACAGGAGTGCAACCTTTACTAAGAACAGGCATTATAAGCTTAAATAATAATAAGAAAATTGCTATAGCAAGATAGTAATGATCGTTCAGCATACATAGGGACAAATTGAGATAACAATGAATGAAAAAGAGAGAATTCAAAGATCCAAATTCGCAAAGGGGAATGGAGATAAGGCACATGCAGAACAATATGGATGACTGTATATATATAACTATTCTTTACATATTTGTAATGTAAACCACACACAGAAGATTCAGAACTGAAGTATATAAAATAAAAAAAGAAGAACCAGAAGGAAAACCCACAAAAGCCAAACAAAATAAAGAAAACAGAACCACAAGGACAAGGAAGCAATGAAAATACCAAGCTATAAGAAAGTGAATGATAAAATGGCTATAAGAAGACCTCATATTTCAATAATCACCCTAAATGTAAATGGACTGAACTCACCAATAAAAAGGGATAGAGTTGCATATTGAATCAAAAAACAAAAACCCACCATATGCTGCCTCAAGGAGACACATCTCAGCTCCGAAGACAAATATACTCAAAGTGAAAGAGTGGAAAATGATATTTCCTGCCAACACATTAGACCAACTGGACATAATTGACATTTATGGAGCCTTCCATCCCAAAACAGCTGCTTATACATCCTTCCCTGGTGCACATGGAACATTCCCCAGAATAAACCACATACTGGGACACAAGAGATAGCTTCAACAAATGTAAGAGGGTTGAAATCATACCAACCATATTCTCTGATCATAATGCCTTGAAACTAGAGATCAACTGCAGAAAGAAATCAGGAATAAAACCAATACATGGAGATTAAACAACATGCTACTAAAAAATAACTGGGTCAGAGAAGAAATTAAAAGAGATCAAGAGATACATGGAAATGAATGATAATGATAGTACAATATATAAAAACCTTTGGGACACAGCAAAACTGGTCACAAGAGGAAAGTTCATATCATAACACGCCTACCTCCAAAAACAAGAATGAGCCCAAATAAACAACTTAACGCTAACTAGAAAAGGAAGAACAAATGAAGCCTACAGTCAGTAGAAGGAAAGAAATAATCAGAATTAGAGCAGAAACCATTGAAATTGAAAACAAACAAAAAATAGAAAAAATAAATGCAGCAAAGAGCTGGTTCTTTGAGAAGGTTAAGAAAATTGACAAACCCTTGGCTAGACTCACTAAAGAACAAAAAGAAAGGACACAAATAAAGTCAGGGATGAAAGAGGGGAAATTATGACCGATATCGCAGAAGTATAAAGGATTATACAACAATACTATGAAAAAGTATGTAACACCAAATTTAATACCTTAGAAGAAATGGACCAGTACTTAGAAAAATGTGATCTTCTTAGACTGAATCAAGAAGAACTGGAAAATCTAAATTGACCAATCAGCAGTTTGGAAATCGAAACAATCATCAAAAACCTACCAAAAAGTAAAAATCCAGGACCAGATGGCTTCACCAGTGAATTCTACCATACATTCAAAGAAGATTTAATACCTATTCTCAAATTCTTCCAAAAAATCGAAGAGGAGGCAATACTTCCCAACTCATTTTATGAAGCCAATATTACTCTGATACCAAAACCTGGTAAAGATAACGCAAAAAAAGAAAACTATAGACCATATCTCTCATGAACACAGATGCAAAAATCCTAAATAATATAGCTAGTGAACCGAATACAGCAACGTATTAAAAAGATTATATACCACGATCAGGGCCACAGGGATGGTTCAACATACACAAATCGATTAATGTGATACACCACATAAACAAGTTAAAAAATAAGAATCTTTTGATATCAATAGATGCAGAAAAAGCCTTCGACAAGATACAGCATCCAATTATGATCAAAACACTTCACAAAATTGGTATAGAAGAAAAGTACCTTAACATAATAAAGGCCATCTATGACAAACTCTCCGCCACCATTATACTTAATGGTGAAAAACTAAAAATCCTTCCCTCTAAGATCAGGAACAAGGCAAGGCTATTGGTTTGGAAGAATCAGCATAGTTAAAATGGCCATATTACCTAAAGCATTATATAGATTTAATGCAATCCCCATCAAAATTCCGTTGGCATTTTTTAAAGAAATAGAATAAAAAATCATCAGATTTGTATGGAAGCACAATAGACTCTGAATTGCCAAAGCCATCCTGAGAAAAAGGAATGAGGCTGGAGGCGTCACTCTGCCCGACTTCAAATTATACTACACAGCGACAGTAATCAAAATGGCATGATATTGGCAGCAAAACAGATACATGGACCAGTGGAACAGAATCGAGATTCCAGAAGTAAACTCATATTTATATGGGTAAATAATTTTCAACAAAAACGCCAAAAACGTACGGTAGAGAAAGGAAAGCGTTTTTAATAAATGGTGCTGGGAAAACTGGAAAGCCACTTGCAAAAGAATGAAACTAGACTGTTGTCTATCACCACACGCCAAAATTAACTCAAAATGGATTAAGGACCTGAATATAAGACCTGAAACAATAAAATACATAGAAGAAAACATTGGAACGAAACTCAAGGACCTTGGACTTAAAGAGGATTTTATGAATTTGACCTTAAAGGCAAGAGAAGTAGAAGCTAAAATAAATGAATGGGACTACATCAAACTAAAATGCTTCTGCTCAACAAAAGAAATCGTCAACTAGGTAAAGGGACAGCCATCTCAATGGGAAAATATATTTGCAAGTAATGCCTCCGGTAAGGGCCTAATATCCAAAACATGAAAAGAACTCATACGACTCAGGAACAACAGAAAAACAAACTATCCAGTCAAAAAATGAGCAGAGAACGTGAACAGATACTTCTCCCCAGAGGACATACAAATGGCCAACAAATATATGAAAAGATGCTCAACATCGCTTGCTATTAGGCAAATGCAAATCAAAACCACAATGAGATACCATCTCACACCTGATAGAATAGCTATAATCAACAGGACAAGCAATAACAAATGTTGGAAAGGATGTGGAGAAATAGGAACCCTCATACACTGCTGGTGGGACTGCAAATTGATACAGACACTATGGAAAGCAGTATGGAGGTTCCTCAAAAAGCTAAGAATTGATCTACCATAATATATGAAAAGATGCTCAACATCGCTTGCTATTAGGCAAATGCAAATCAAAACCACAATGAGATACCATCTCACACCTGATAGAATAGCTATAATCAACAGGACAAGCAATAACAAATGTTGGAAAGGATGTGGAGAAATAGGAACCCTCATACACTGCTGGTGTGACTGCACATTGGTACAGCTACTATGGCAAACAGTATGGAGGTTCCTCAAAAAACTAGGAATTGATCTACCATATGATCCAGCAATCCTTCTACTGGGTATTTACCCCAAAGACTTGAAAACTCATTTCCGAGAAGATATTTGCACATCGTTGTTCATAGCAGCATTATTCTCGGTGGCTAGACATGGAAGCACCCGAAGTGTCCTATGATAGATGATTGGCTAAAGAAGGTGTGGTACATATATAAAATGGAATATTACTCAGCCATAAGAAGAGATGAAATACTGCCATTTGTGACAACGTGGATGGAACTCGAGATAATCATGCTAAGCGAAATAAACCAGATAGAAAAAATTGAAAATCACATGATATCACTTAATGTGGGAAAGAAACCTAAAAGCAACAAATGAGCAGGACAAACAAAGAGAAACTCATGGACATGGACTATAGACTAGTGTTTACCAGAGGACTATAGAGTAATGGTTACTAGTAGGGTGGGGAAGGAGCAGGGAGGTAGAAGGGGTAAAGGAGGTCAAATATAGGGGTGTAAGGGGAGGGCGAAGTGGATAAAGGGGATTAAATATATGGTAGCTGAAGGGAACTGGACTTTGGGTGGTGAACACCCAATAGAACATACAGATGTTAAATGATAATGTACACCTGAAAATTATGTGATTGTATTAAACAATGTTACCCCAATAAACTTAATTAAAAAAATAGATACAGTGATTCAGTTTTGCAAAATGAAAAGAGTTTTGGGGATGGGTTGCACAACTGTGCTGATGTATTTAACATTATTGAACTGTAACCTTAAAAATGGCTAAGATAGTAAATTTTATGTTATGTATATTTTACCACAATTAAAACTTAAAAAAAATTTTAATCCCTAGATAAACAAAACCAGAAAATTTGTTGCTATCAAACTTGTTTTACAAGAAGTACTAAGAGTTCTTCGAGATGAAAATAGGTGACACCAGAGAATAATTCAAATTTACGCAAAATGACAGCACCAAAGCAATTTTGCACATAAGTGCAAAAGACAATATAACTGCATATTTTTTCATTTATTCTCTTCACTGCTTTAAAAAGTAGTTGTGTAAAATAATATATAATATCTAAATGTACTGTTAGACCTATTGTTGCAGGAAGTAATACCCAATGGAGAATTTGGATGCTCAGACAACTTTGTTAGAGGAAGGAGAATTTATTGCCGGTGGAGCATTCAGCAGACCCAAAGCACAATCTCCCCTTGGTTAGATGGGTTGATGCTTATATACCCTTGCAACGTCCATGCAAGGGACGTATGATTCCTTTGTCTGAGGTTTCATGTGTGCTTCATGGCTCAGGATGGGGAGGGGGTGCTTCGGGTGGGGGCCTGCAAGGGGGGAGGAATTTCTGGACCACTGGTCTTATCTGTTTGCAGGTCATTTTGCCTTGTAGAACCCACAACCTTGCTGTTATCAATACTCTTACAGGATTCTCGGAGAGACAGGACACTGAGGCTATAAGAAGAAAGTAGCACTTATTGATGCCAGCACCTTCTCAGTGGATTCCTATCCAAAGGCTGAGCTCTAATTGTAACATAACAAGCAGTTTTACACAGTCCTGTTATTCCTACACAGCTACAGAGATAAGAACATTAAATAGCAAGCTATAAATCAACAGATGTGAGCTGGAGAGTCCTTGAGGTTGGGGAGGTAGCTATGGGAAAACATGTTAGCTGGAGAGTCCTGGAAGGGGGAGAGGGCAGTTAGGAATGGACTTTAACTGGCCGAGTCGGTCATTTCTGCAAGCCCTTTCCTTTGCATTTTTTTTTAGATGCCTTCTCCTCTCTCACTATAACACCTCGAAATACCTTTGACAACGTAACGGGTGGTCAACAGGAACAGAGCTGTATTGTAGTAAGGAAATGACACCAGATGGTAACTCATAAGTAAAAAAGAGTACAAAAAAGAGAACTAAGAAGGTTAATATAACATATTCTATAAATATACATTTATTCTTCTGCCTTAGATTCTTCAAAAGACCTAAGATTGTATGAAAAGTATTAACTATAGTAGTGTATTGCTGAGTATGCAACATATATAGACATATACATAACAATAGTAGCATTAAAAGGGGATAGGATTTGGAACTATATAGACATAAAGTTTCTGTATTTCACTAGAACTAAATCATAATGAATCTGAAAGAGATTCTGGTAAGTTAAGATGATTATTCTTTATGAGTTCTAAGCTACAGAAAACTCAAGAAATATAATTTAAAAATTTATTAGAATTAAGATGATACAAGAGAACAATATCTAATACAGAAGATGACAGTATAAGAAGGACTAAAGGAACAAAAAAGATATGAGACATAGAAAATAAAAAGTTAACAGATATAAATCCAAACTTATCAATAGCACTAAATGTGAATTAAACAATCCAGCCAAAGGCATACCTTATGTTAAACTGAATGAAAAACAAGATTCAACTGTATACTGTTAGGAGACACACTTCAGGCTCAGAAATACAAACAGGTTGAAAGTAAAAAGATGAGAAAAAGATTCATTGCACAAATAGTCGTTTGACCAAATGTGTGAGGGTTTGTTTCTGGGCTCTGTATTCTGTTTCATTGGTCTGTTTGTCTTTATGCCAGTACCACACTGTTATGGTTACTGTAGCTTTTTAATGTGCTAAATAACCAGGTAGTGTGAATCTTCTTTATTCTTTTCCAAAATTGTCTTGGCTGTTTTTGGTCCCTTGAGATTCCACATGAATTTTAGGATTTTTTAAAAAAAATTTTGTAATAAATAAATGCCCCTGGGATTTGATAGGGAGTGCATTGAATAGTATGGACATCTTAACAATATCAAGTCTTCCAAATCATGAACATGGGTACCTTTACATTTATTTGCATCTTTAAAAAATTTCTTTCAGCAGTTTCTGAAATTTCTTTCAGTAGTCTTTAGTGTACACATCTTTTGCTGCCTTGTTGAAGTTTATTCCTAAGTGTTTTATTTTTTTATGATGACGCTATTGTAAGTGGAACTGTTTTCATAATTTCCTTTTCGAATTGTGTCTAGAAATGCAGTGATTTTTACATGTTGATTTTGTATTTTGCAGCTTTGCTGAGTTCATTTATGAGTTCTAATACAACTCGTGGAATATTTAGGGCTTTTTATATATAAGATGTCATCTGTGAACGTAGATATTTTTACTCCTCCCATTCCAATTTGGATGACTTATGTTTATTTTTCTTGCCTAATTGCTCTGGCTAGGACTTTCAGTACTATGTTGAATAGAGGTGGCAAGAGTGGACATCCTTGCCTTGTTCCAGATCTTAGAGGAAAAGTGTTTAGTTTTTCATCATTGTGTATGATGTTAGTTGTGGATATTCATAAATGGTCTTTACTGTGTTAATGTAGTTTTTTTTTTTTTTTAAATTCTGAGTTAGTTGAGTGTTTTTACCAGACAAGGGTATTGAATATTGTCAAATACTTTTTCTGTGTTGATTGAAGTGCATGTAGTTTTGTCCTTCATTCTGTTAATGTGAGGTATTACGTTGATTTTTTAAAGCCCCTCCTGTTTTATTAATAAATAATTGACATGTATCACTATAAGTTTAAGGTATACAGCATGATGGTTTGATTTACATATATTGCAAAATGATTATTACTATAGGTTTAGCAAACATCTTTCATCTCATATATACATATATATAAAAAGAAAAGAATAAAAAATTTCCTTGTGATGAGAGAAGATTTACTCTAACAGCTTTCCTATATATCGTACAGCAGTTTTAAGTGTAGTCATCATATTGTGCTTCACATCTCCACTACTTCTCTGTCTTATAACTGGAAATGCGTACCTTTCAATTTCCTTCCTCCAGTTTCCCATCCCCCCTACCCCTGTCTCTGGTAACCACAAATCTGATATTTCTTCTATGTGTTTTTTAGGTTTCACATATAAATGAGGTCATTCAGCATTTGTCTTTCTCTGATTTATTTCACTTAGAACAATGACTTCAAGGTCCATCCATGTTGCAAATGGTAGGATTTTCTCATTTTTTTAATGGGTGAATAATATTTCATTGTACATACATACACAACTTACTTATCCATTCATCCGTTAATGGTCACTTTGTTTTTCCATATCCGGGCTGTTATAAATAATGCTGTTATGACTGTGGGGGTGCAGATATCTTTTTGAGTAGTGTTTTGTTTCCTTTGGGTATATTCCCAAAATTGGAATCGCTGGATCACATAGTACTTTTATTTTAATTTTTTGAGGACCCTCCATACTGTTTTTCATAGTTCTGCCAATTTACAATCCCATCAACAGTGCATAAGGGTTCCCTTTCTCCACATCCACGCCAGCATTTATCATCTTTTGTCTTTTTGATGATGACCATTCTAACAGGCATGGGGTGATATCTCATTGTGGTTTAGTTAGGATTTTCCTAATGGCTTGTGGTGTTGAACATTTTTCATGTACCTATTGGCCAATCGTATATTTTCTTTGGAAAAAAATGTCTATTCAGACTCCTTCCTCATTTTCTAATTGGATTATTTATTTATTTTTGCTATTGAGTTGCAGTTCTTTATATATTTTGCATATTAAACCCTTATCACATATATGATTTGCAAATATTTGTTTCCCATTCCTTATTTTTTGTCCACGTCATTGATAGTTTTTTTATTTTTTTCTGTGCAGAAGCTTTTTAGTTTTATGTGGTCTCATTTGTTTATTTTTAATTTTGTTGCTTGTGCTTTAGGTGTGATTTCCAAAAAATCATTACCAAGGCCCATGTCAAGGAGCTTTATTCCTGGTTTCCTTTAGGAGTTTCATGGCTTCAGGTCTTAGATAGAAATCTTTAATACATTTTGAGTTAATTTTTATCAGTGGTATAAGGTCAAGTTTCAGTCTTTTACATGTGGATATTTAACTTTCCCAGCACCTTTCATTGAAGAGTGTCATTTCTCCATTTAATATTGTTGGTTCTCTTGTCAAATATTAGTTGACTGTATGTGCTTACGGTTGTTTGTTTGTTTTTTTTTTTTTTTTTTTGGACTCTTGATTTTGTTCCATTAGTCTGTTTGTCTGTTCTATGTCACTACCATACTATAATGGTATTTAATTATACTTTAATTACTATAGTTTTATTGTATAGCTTGAAATCAGGAAGTGTGCTGCTTCCTGCTTTGTTATTTCTTAGGGTTTCTTTGGCAATTTGGGGTCTATTGTGGTTCTATATAAATGTTAGGAGTGTTTTTTTATTTCGATAAAAAATGCCATTGGAATCTTGATAGAGATTGCATTGATTCTATAGATGGCTTTTGGTAGTATTAACATTTTAACAATATTAATTTTTTCACATTGATTTTTATATGTCGAACCACCCTTGTAATCAGGGTTAAATCCCACTTGATCATGGTATGTAATTCTTTCACTGTTCTATGAATTCTGTGTGCTGTTATTTCATTGAGGATTGTGGCATCAGTATTCCATCAGGGATGTTGCTCTGTGTGTTGTTGTAGTATCTTCATCTGGCTGTCTGTATCAGGGTAATGCTGGCCTCATAAAATAAGTGAGGAAGTGTTTCCTCCTCTTCAGTGTTTTTGAGAATCAGGAGGATTGGTGTTAATTCTTCATATGTTTGTTAGAATTCTGAAATGAAGCCATTTGGTCGTTGGGTTTTCTCTGTTGGTAGTTTTTTGGATACTGATTCAGTCTCTTTAGATTTATTCAGATTTTCTATTTCTTCAGTCTTAGTAGGTTATATGTTTTTAGGAATTTCTGCATTTCTTCTTGGCTATACAATTTATTGGTATACAGTTGTTCATAGGATTCTCTTAAAATCCATATTTCTGTAGTATTGGTTGTAATATTTCATTTCTGACTTTATTATTTGAATAATTTTTTTCTTAGTCTAGCTATGGGGTTGTCAATTTTATTGATAGTTTAAAAACAATTTTTAGTTTGAATTTTTCCTATTTACTATTTTGTTTACCTATGCTCTAATCATTATTATTTCCTTCCTTCTGCCTGCTTTAGGTTTAGTTTGTTCTACTTGTATGTTAGGTTGTTGATTTGTGATTTTGCTTTGTTTTTAAATGTACACATTTAAAACTATAAACTTCTTCCTAGCACTACTTTTGCTGCATCCTATAAGTTTTGGTATTTTGTGTTTTTATTTTCATCGTGTCAAAGTAGTTTCTAATTTCCTTTGTGACTTCTGTTTGACCTGTTGGCTTTCTAAGAGTGTATTGTTTAATTTCCACACATTTGTGGAATTTCCAGTTTTTCTTGAGTTGTTGATTATCTAGTTTCAGTCTGTTGTGATTGGAAAAGATACTGTGTATGATTTCAGTCTTCCTGAATTTGTTAAAACTTGTTTTATGGCTTAACATGTGTTCTATCCTGAAGAATGTTTCATGTGTACTTGAGAAATGTGTATTCTGCTGTTGTTGGGTGGAGTGTTCTGTACATTTCTGTTAGGTTCAGTGCTCTATAGTGTTGTTTAACTCCTCTGGTTCCTTGTTGTTCTGTCTGGTTATTCCATCCATTATTAAAAGTGGGGTATTGAAGTCTCAATATTATTGTGTTGCTGTGTATTTCCTCCTTCAATTCTTTCAAACTTTGCCTCATTAATTTAGGAGTTCTCAGGTTTGGTGCCTAAGTACTTTTTATATCTTTTTGGTGAATTGACCCTTTTATCATTATAATGTCCTTATCTGTCTCTTGTAACAGTTTTTGACTTAAAGTCTATTTTGTCTGATATTAGCATAGATACTACTGTACATTTTTGGTTACCATTTGCATTAAATATCTTTCCGTACTTTCACTTTCAGCCTGTATGTTTCCTTAGATCTAAAGTGTTTCTCTTCTAGACAGCATGTAGTTGGAAGACCAATAACTTTTAATATTAAAAACTGGCTCAGGGAAAGACTCTTTAAAACTGTTAATGTATATCAAAAGTCATTTAATCTCAGATCAGAGAATTGCTGATGACACCCACTTCTTTTCGAAGCACTTATTTTAAGAATCTTCCTCCAGGTAGTTGAGTTGTACCACTATCCAGAGGAGACTGTCGGGAAAGCTGATCAAACATGGAAATGTAAAAAAAAAATTTTTTTTTTTTTATGAAGTCTGAATAGTCAGGTAGATAATGAAAATCAGAAATTCTGGGAAAGGATTTTAGTAAGAACTTTTAACATTTTAACTTTTGGGTTTTCTTTTAGCTGATAAAAGTGAGGGGGGTGTGTTCTTTTTCTCACACATTGGGTTTGTCAAAGTGCTAGTTTCTTAATATTGTATCATTAGTTTTCTACAAATATTTGAATGAATTAAAACCTCTCTTTACAAAGCAAAGCTGTTGCAAATCAGCTATTTTAAAGGTAAGACCCCCATACTCTACCCTGGCATTATTTAGCTGCATTGGAGAGCCATTTTGAACATTGATTTTGGCATTATTTTTTCCTGGAACGCTCAAAGAAGATTAACTGATATAACAATGGCTGTATTGTTATATATTTAGGAATTTCAGATTGCCAAAATGAATTTATAAAAACAGCTTTCTCTGTTTTTTTTATTCTTTATTCCTTAAAAGTTGTCATTGAAGCAAAGTGGTTGTGCCCGATAGTGCTGTACCTTTTGAGTAAAAACCTCTTGAAAAAGTTGATATCTTAGAAATCTCTTTAGTTATTGAATAGATTTTAAATTAAGCCGTTCCTTCTATGACCAAAAGCGCCTTGTTGTAAGTGCTCTGTAAAAAATGTTTTATTAGTGTAGGAACAGTGTTTTAATTCTAGAAAAAATCCAATGACCTTGGATTTCCTTCAGAGGCTCTTGCACATTTGTGGTTAATAATATTTTCTTAGCATTCATCTTTTCTTAACTCAGAGCTGCCTATTTTATAACTGCTTCCTTTTTTTATGGACATTGTGTCTTTATTTTTTTGAGGATCTGAGATATTCTTATTTTAAAGTCTTTGAATGTATAGTTTTTGACCTCATTTTTAGCAGGAGTGTTGTTTATTTTGGTACACCCCTCTCTAACTGGTGTTTTTGTGGTCGTCTCTGCCTTGCCCCTTGTATTTGCTTTTCTTTAGAAGGAAGTCTAATGTTGGAAGCTTTGGGTTCTTATTCTCTAGGAATATTGTGTAAAAGTCAAGAATTAGTCCCTGAACCAGTGGATGACTTGACCTAGTTCATTTTCATATGCCTCTCTGTCTTTTTCATTTGCATTGTTTCAGCCTTGGGTAGCAGTTATAGCTTTTATTGCCTTCTTCTACAAGTGCGAGAGCCTCGTTTCAACCCCAGATTTCATAAAATGAACCTGACTTTTGTTTCCACTATCCATGCTATGAGATGATTTTAGTCTCTATTATTACAGTTAATTTCTTAGGTGTCTCATGCATTAAGATTTTAAAACAAGTAATTTGCTTGTTTCTGCTTTCTTCTTTTACTTCTAGGGGTATAGGAAGTTTAGGAACTACTGTGGTTTATTGGAAAGTATGTATCATCCTAACAGGTAACCATAAGTCTGTTTCCTTATTTTTAAGTGAAGATAATAACTTGAACAATGATTGTGAAGTTGAAATGTTATTATATTTATGAAAGTGTTTTATAAACTGAGAAATATAATCTAAATGTTAGATTTTGTTACTATATTTAAATCTGCTTTTGATTTTCAGATTCTGTTGACTGGTCATGTATGGAAACAGTCATGTCAAGACAATAGTAGAACACAGATTTCTGATACTAATGTGGTCTCTTTGGAAGATACAACTCACTTGGATTCTGGAGATGACCAGGTATATCTGGTGTAACTGACAAACTACCTTTCTTTTGATAAACAGCATGAGAAATTCTTATTTAGCTGTGAAGAATGGAAAGAGGAGAATTAATATTCCATTTCTCTAATAGATCATGGCAACCTTAATTATATGGAACAGCAGTTCTCTTTTATTTATTTATTTTCATGGTCTCAGGTCTACTTTGCATTCTTAAGTATTTTAAAGAGCTTCATATGGGTTATCTATATTGATATTTAGCTTACTAAAAATTAAAACATTTAAAAATATTTATTTTAAAATAAACCCATTATATATTAACATAAATGACATATTTTAAAATGAAAAATGACTTTTTCAAAAAAAATTAGTGCATTATATTACTTTTTTGCATATCTCTTTAATGTTAGGCTTAAAAGAAGACAGTCTATGAGATGATTTTAGTCCCTGTTATTAGAGTTAATTTCTTAGGAATTGCTCCAGAAAAGCAGAACCAGTTGTGTATACATATACACACGCAAATTGGCTCATGTAATTATGGAGGCTGAGAATTCCCAATATCTGTGACTGGAAGATCCAGGAGACCTGATAACATAGTTGCAGTCTGAGTCTGAAGGCCTGAGGACCAAGAATCAGGCCAGCTGATGGTATAAGTTCCATTCTGACCCCATGTTTAAAGGCAGGAAAAGACCAGTGTCCTAGTTCAAAGACCATCAGGCAGAGAGAACATATTTCTTACTCAGCTTTTTGTTCTATTTCGGCCTTTAATGGATTGGATGAGCCCTGCCCAAATTGGGAATGGCAATCTGCTTTACTCAATCTGTGGATCAAATGTTAATCTCATTCAGATACACCTTCACAGACAGGTTCACTATAACATTTAACCAAATATCTCAGCCCCCTGTGATCCAGTCAACACATAAAATTAACCATCACAACTGGGTTCTCATATCTGCTCTGCATTTAGTCCTTTGGGATATATTGTTTTAGTTGAAGTATGTAAAGAAAATCTGGCCTTACATAGAAATGTAGTTAGAAAAGGGAGCCCCACATAAATTTCCTGAAAGGATATCAGTGACCCCCAAGGATCCTTGAATCACACTTTGAGAACTGCTGATCTAGAACATAGTCATAAACTTAGAAGAAATGGAAAACTTGTGAGCTAGTAGGAAAAAAGATGATATATATTTGGAGGAAAAATAAAGCCTTATTCATAATGATTAAATATTTAAGGTAATTATCTAATAACTTTATAAGAAGGTGCCAAACTATTTTCCAAAGTGACTACCATTTTACATACTCCACGATGTATGAGAGTTCTAGTTGCTTTGCATTCTTTTAAGCTCTTGGTATTGTCAGTTTACTTTTTTTTTTTTTTTTTTAAATTTTAGCTATTCTATGTGTATTATAGTGTGTCCTGCTTTTAATATGCATTTTTCTAATGACAAATGATATCGTGCATCTTTTTGTGTGCTTATTTGCTATCCACGTTTCTTTTGTGAAGGATCTGTTTAAATCTTCCCATTTTGGGGGCTGATTTATTCGATTTGTTGAGTTTCAAGAATTCTTTATTCTAAATGCAAGTCCTTTTTCAAATACATGTTTTGCCAGTATTTTCTCCCAGTCTTTGGTTTTCCTTTAAATTTTCCTGTCTGTTTTTCAAAGAGCAAAAGTTTTAATTTTAATGGATTTGTTTATTGATTTTTGTTTTTTTGTAGTTTATACTTTTTGTGTCCTGAGAAATTTTGGCCTAACCCTAGGTCACAAAGATTTTCTCCTATATTTTTTTCTAAAATAGAGTTTCTTACACTTGCTGCTTTTGACTTTTTAAGCCAGATAATTTTTTATTGTGTGTGGCTGTCCTATGTATTGTAAGATGTTTAGCAGCATCCTTGGTCATTTCCCACTAGATATCAGTAATACTCCCCCATGGTTGACCATATTTGTGTGAGTCTGTTTCTGGATTCTCAATTTCATTGATTCATATGTCTTTCCTTGTGCTAGTACCACACTCTTATTAATTACTATACTGTCTTGAAATCAGGTAGTGTGAATTCTCCCACTTTGTTTCTTTTTTAAAAAATGTTTTTTAATGCTATATTCTTTGAATTTCTATATAAATTTATTAGACTCACCTTGTCAATTCCTATTTAAAAAGCCTATTGGAATTTTGATTAAGATTGCCTTAAGTCTATACATTAATTTAGAGAGAATTGACATCTTAATATGTGTTCTCTAACCCACAAACACAACAGTTCTTTCATTTTTAATTAGGTCTTTAATTTCTTCATCAATGTTTTGTTGTCTTCAGTATACCAAACTAACACATATTTTGTTAGGCTTACTTATAAAAGTTTCTCTTTTCTATTCATCACCGGTATTTACAAAAATAAGTGACTTTTTTTTATGTTGACCTCATAGCCTACAACATTGCTGATCTCATTTACTAGTTTTAGTAGTAGCTTTTTTGTAGATTCTTTAGGACTTTCTATGTAGACAGTCATATCAACTGCATTTTTTTCCTTTTTAATATACAGATTACTCTTGAACAATATGGATTTACATTGTGTGGGTTTACTTATATATGGATTTTTTTTAGTAAATACCTGTACTATTTTTGATCTGTGGCTGGAAGTCTTTGGATGTATGTAAGGGCTGACTGTATGCATTGATCTATGTCATTTTATATAGGGATTTAAGCATCTTCAGATTTTATTATCCACGGAGGTCCTGGAACCATTCCCCTGTGGGAACCAAGGGTAGTTAGATTTTTGGGGAGCCAAAAGTCATATGTGGATTTTCAACTGCATGGAGGGTTTGGCTCTCCTAACCCCCGGGTGTTGTTCAAGGGTCAACTGCATGTGCCCTGTATTACTGGCTAGGACCTACTTGTTCTTCCACTTGATCTACTTTATGTTCTGACCTCAACTCTGTGAAAGCAAGCGTCACCAACAACGTTTATATAGCTGAATACAGTGAACATTTTTTTCTGTCTTCATCTCAGGTGCAGTAAATAGCATTTTACACCAGTAACCATTATATAACTTCTTAAAAATCAGTTCTTGGCTTCTCCTGGTTTTCTTTCTACTTCTTTGGCTATTATCTTTGTTTTCTTTGCTGCTTTATCTTCCCCTTTAAACCTTGAAATCTAAGGTTGCAAACTGTGGACCTGAGTATGGCCCAAATGTAGTTTGCAGAAAAAAAATTTTTTTGGCACAGTGTTTTAAAATTTTTGGAACAGAGCACTTTAAAGTGTGTATGCAGTTGCATGGTTGGCCATAAGTCCTATCACTCTTTAATTCCAGGCAGATTTACTCATCTCTGTCACCTCCCTGCCTAGTTTTTGACTTCCGCTTGAAGCATCCTCATGTCATGATTCTCATCTAGATCCAGGGCTTTATATTTAGAAAAATACCAAATTTATATCTCCAACTTTTACTTCTCTCTCAAAGTTTGTATTTATTCAACTGCTTATATGCCATCCCTACTCAAATATGTCAAAATTATTAGGGAGTTGAGGACCTTTTTATATTGACTTAAAAGGTATAACATAAGGAATCATTGTGTGATAGAAGCATAGCAACAAAATATGCAGAAATAAAAGGAACATTGAACATAAATTTTTTAAAAATTTATTATAGGAAGTTATAATAAGAGTATGTTTGCATGGGGGAGAGGAATGATTCAGTAGAGAAGGAAAGAGGGAGAATCACATTTGGGAAGGAAGTTATTGGAAAAAAATCAAGGGGGATGGTAAAGTGGAGAGACTTTTTTAAAATAAAGCCACAGGATGAGGATTTTGGTACATAATGGGCTTGTAGATCTGGTGGTAGGAAGATAAGGAAGTTTTATCTGCTATTCACTTAATGCAGTAGGAGATGAAGTCATCAGTTGAAAATGAGGAAGGAGAACTCAGTAGTCCTGAGAAGGTATAAAGTAGTCATTTTAACAAGTCAGCTTACCAGGAAAATAAGTAGAATTTCCAAGCAATGCTGAGTAACTTTGTGTCACTAATTAAAAGAAAACCAGTCTGGCTGTGTGCTTTCTTCAGCAGTGTGCTGCTGCTTGGATTCAAGTAAGAAGATTCAACCAGAACTGAACTTTTGCCAGGCAAATAGGATAGTGGGATAAAAGAGCAAGAAAGTTAAAGATGTTTGTAGGCAGTGATTATAAAGATGACTATGAAGTCTCAGAGTGGTAAAGAGGGAAATATAGGTAAGAAAGGAATTATGAAAAGTGTAAATGTGATAGGATAGTTATCTTCATGAGGTTAAAGAATTATTGCAGTTGAGCTAGAGTAGTAGAGTAAGTGATCTGTGAAGACACAGGATGGGCAAGAAAACAAATGAATACATCTCATGTCAGTAGGCAAGAATAACTGTGGGAGCACGCTTAAAACCATAGTCAAAGGGGGCTGTGACATGAGCCAGGGAGTAGAGATTTTGTTGTAGTGAGAGTCACAAAATGACTAGAATTCCCCTGCTTTAAAACCCTTTGTTGGCCCACTATCCTCTATAGAATGGGGTGATTGTAAAATAAAAAATTTAAAATTAATCATTCTCATATTTCTTTTATTTTCAAGTATTTATTAAAAATGTAAAAAGCATGTTCCTAATAGCAATTTTATGCTATAGATTTGACTAATTTATCCAGCATAGAAGGGATTGAGATATTTCGGAATGTCAAAGATTTACTATTCCATAATACTATAAACCAGTGGTCCTCAACCTTTTTAGTGCCAGGGACTGGTGCTCCTGTGATAATCTGAGGTCTGATAATCTTAGGTGGAGCAAAGGCAGTGATGCTAGTGCTGGGGAGTGGCTACAAATATAGAGGAAGCTTTGCTCACTCTCCTGCAACACGGCCCAGTTCCTAATAGGCTACAGACCAGTACTGGTCCACAGCCTGGGGGTTGGGGACCACTGCCTTAAACCATAGATAAGTAGCATTAATATTTTAGAATATTTCTATCTTTTTTTCTCTATATATTTATATGACCGATATTAGGTAATAGACAGTTGTATATCTTTTTTAAAACACTTAACTGAAAGAGCATTTGATTAGTATATTTTAAATGCAGAAAATAACTCTTCAAAGATGAGTCTTGTTTGAAAATGTTTGTAAAAATCTTTCTAAATTGTAATACTTATTTTTATGGATTCTGAGTCATTTGGGAATGAAAAACAAATCTATATTCTCTTAAAAACATTTGTATGGGTCCCTAGGAAGACGACTCTAGTAATAGATTACAAAATAATGAAAATGCATTATATATCTAAGCATGTAAGGTTACCATCAATATAATGCCATCTTTTTATATTTTTATTTAAATAAACATAAAATTAAAGGGATTCATTATTTAACCAAAAATTTTAGATAAAACTACAAATGGAGGAAACATGGTAAAGAGAAAAACAACTAAGTTAGAAAATATAATAAAATTGTTAAATTCAGTATAGAAAAAATGAATACATTTCTTGTAAGTCCAGTCAAGAAATAAAAAACTTAATGAAATAGACTTAATATAAACCTATCAAAGCTTATAGAGGTGGACTAGGACTACAAAAGAGGAAATGGAGAAAGTTCTAATAGTATTAGCCATCAAAAAGGTTTCTGGATCTAATAGATTCACTGGTGAAATCATTTATATTTTCAAGGAAAATTGAATTTCCTTGTATAAAATAAATATGGAATAAAGTTGTAGAACATTTTAAAATACTGATTAATCTTATTATGATCCTGTATGAGTGAAAAAGTTAGAGACTGTGCTAGCAAATGTGATTGAGTTCGATCCACCACTACCAAGTAAGAAATGTGAAAATGTTGCAATATAAAGAAATATATTGCTATACTTTACCAGATTTAATTGAAAATGAAAGAAATGAAAAATGTCACAACTAAAACCACAGAAATACAAAAGACCACAAGAGACTACTACGAGCAGTTATATACTAACAAATTGGAAGAGATGGATAAATTTCTAGAAACATAACAACCTACCAAGACTGAATCAAGATGTCATAGAAAATCTGAACAAACCTATTACTAGTGAAAAGTTGAATCAGTAATTAAGAACCTTCTAACAAACAGAAAAGTCCAGGACCAGATGGCTTCATTGGTCTACCAAACCTTCTTAATATCAATCACTCTCAAACTCTTTCAAAAAATAGAAGGGGAGAGAAACTCTTTCAAATTCATTTTATGAGGCAGCAGTACCCTGATACCAAAACCAGACAAAGATGCCACAAGAAGAAAAAATTATAGGCAATGAACAGAGATGCAAAAATCCTCAACAAAATATTAGCAAACCAAATTAAGCAATACATCGAAAGGATCATGCACCATGATCAAGTGGGATTTATTCTAGGAATGCAAGGATGTTTCAACATTCACAAATTTGTCAATGTGATATATACTTCATTAGCAAAATTAAGGATAAAAGTCATACGATCGTCTCAGTAGATGTAGAAAAAGCATTTGACAAAATTCTACATCCATTTATAATAAAAACTGTCAACAAAGCAGGTATAGAGGGAATGTACCTCAACAGTAAAAGCCCATGGCTAGTATCATACTCAATGGTACAAAGCTGAAGGCTTTTCCTCTAAGATCAGGAACACTCACAAGATGCGCGCTCGCCACTTTTATTCAACATAGTTGGAACTCCTAGTCAGGTAGTTAGGCAAGAGAAAGAAATAAAAGGCAACCAAATCAAAAAGGAAGACGTAAAACTGTCTCTGTTCATAGATGACATGATTTATAATGAATAATGTTCTATGAAGTTGTAGGATATAAAATCAATACACAAAAATCAGTTGTGTTTCTATACACTAATAATGTACAATCAGAAAAAGAAAAAGAGAATCCCATTTACAATTATATCAAAAAGAATCAAATATCTAGGAAGAAATGTAACCAAGTAGGTGAAAGATCTGTATACTGAAAACTATAAGACATTGATGAAAGAAGTTGAAGAAGACACACAAAAAAATGGAAAGATATTCCATGCTCATGAATTGGAAGAATCAATGTTAAAATGTCCATACTATTTAAAGCAATCTGCAGATTCACTGCAGTCCCTGTCAATTCCAATGGCATTTTTCACAGAAATGAACAAAAAAAATCTCCAAATTTGTATGGAACTACAGAAGACTAATTGGAAAAGCAGTCTTGAGAAAGAACAAAGCTGGAAGCATCGTGCTTCCTGATTTCAAACTATATTTCAAAGTTATAATAATCAGACAGTATGGTATTCGCATAAAAACAGACACATAGATCAGTGGAACAGAACAGAGAGCCCAGAAATAAACCCATGCATACATGGTCAATTTACAACAAAGGAGCCAAGAATATACAATAGGAAAAGGACAGTCTCTTCAATAGTGTTAGAAAAGCAGGACAGCCACATGCAAAAGAATGAAATTGAACCATTGTCTTATACTGTACATAAAAATTAACTCAAAATGGGTTAAAGATTTTAAGGTAAGACCTGAAACTATATAACTCCTAGAAGAAAACATAGGCAGTAAGCCCTTTGACATAGACCTTGGCTATGATTTTTTTAATCTGACATCAAAAGCAAAAGCAACAAAAGAAAAAAAATGAGTGTGACTACATTAAACTGGAAAGCTTCTCTACAGCAAAAGAAACCCAAGAAAACCAGTGGAAAGAATATTTGCAAGTTGAATATCTGAAAAAGGCTTAATATCCAAAATATATAAATAACTCATATATAACTCAATAGGAAAAACCAAATAATCTACTTAGAAAATGGGCAGATGGTCTGAATAGACATTTTTCCAAAGGCATACAGATGGCCAACAGGTACATGAAAAGATAGCATCATTAATCGTCAGGGAAAAATGAAAATCAAAACCATAATGAGATACTATCTCAGACCTGTTTGAATAGCTATTATCAAAAAGACAAGAAATAATAAGTATTGGTAAGGATGCAGAGAAAAGGAAATCCTTGTACCCTCTTGGTGGAAATGTAAATTGGTACAGTTACTATGGAAAACAATATGGAGATTCCTCTAAAAATTAAAAATAAAATTACCATATGATCCAGCAATTTCTCTTCTGGGTATTTATCCAAAGAAAATGAAAATACTAACTTGAAGATATATGTACCCCCATTTTCACTGCAGTTTTATTTACTATAGTCAAGATGTGCAAACAACCTAAGTGTCTATTGTTGGACGAATGGATAAAGAAAATGTTGTATATGTTATACAAAGGACAAAATCTTGCAATTAGTGACAACATGGATGGATCTTGAGGACATTATGCTAAGTGAAATAAGTGGGACACAGAAAGACAAATACTGTATGATCTCTCTCATATGTGGACTCTAAAACAATAACAAAAAACGAAGCCCTAGATACAGAGAACAGATGGGTGATTCCAGGGGGTGGGAGAAATGGGTGAACTGTTTTTTCTTTCAGTTTAAATAAGTTGAATAAAAATTTTTTTAAAAAGAAAAAATGCTGGTTAATCTTATGACTATATATGACTGAAAATGTTAAAGACTGTGATATTGAATATGATTAAAAGTCTAACCTACCACTATCAAATAAGAAATCAGAAGATGTTGCAATATAAAGACATCTATTGCTATACTTCGAGATTTAATTGGGAAAAAAAGATGTTATGTAGTTTGATCAAATGTAGTGCTCGTCCTAGTCACATTAATTCAATGTGAAAATAAAAGAATACTTTCATAGCATGATAGGAATCATTTTCTTAATTATTAAGTAATACCAAATTTAGAAAGAAAATGCCTTATAAAAAAATGTTATCATCAGTATTTAGTTCAACTTTAATTTAACATTGCTACTTAGTGTAGTCTGTGGATTAGTGCCAGTTCATTAATTTCTTGTTACTGGTCTCTAAAGAGATAAGTACAAGAATTGAGCGGAAATATTTAGAAACTTTATAGCATTTTGACAGAGTGGTTTTATGAACTAGAAATGAGACATTTAGGCTTGTGTTTTATATTTGGGCTTATATATCTTTTAAATTTCATTTTTCTAGTTAGCTTGTCATTTTTATTTATGTATTTTAATTTACTTGTTATTTTTTATTAGTATTTTAATAAAATGTCTTTCTGTGATGAATTAGATATAGGAAAAACTGATGCTTCCCATAAGTATTTTTAGAAGCATTGCTGTGAATCATGCCACTAATGTAAGAGTAAGCATTTCAAAGAGACAAATGTGTCACTCACTATTCATGGATATGATAATGTTACATATTGAAAGGAGCAAAGAGTCCACTAGAAAGTAGTATAGCTAATAAGAATTAAGTATAGTGGTCACATGTAGAGAATATTGTAGCTTTAAGTGTGGAATTTTTTTTTTTTTTTTAGTTTTATTGTAATTGTAAGATTTCACGTAGAACCAAATTTATTGTTTTAATGATGAGAACTGTTAAAGAATGGGTAGTAATGGGAAGGTCAAATATATAGTTAACATTGTGAAAAACAGAACAGCTTTCCTTTTATAAACTTTGATGAGAATGTCATCAAATAGGAAGCTATATGATGCATGAGTGGACATTTTAATCTAAATGTTAATGTATGTTAATTCAGTTAATAACTTAGCATATTTTCCTTCAAAATTATTGTTTTAGAGAACAGAATCTTGGCATTTTCTTCCTCAAGAAATCGACTCTTCTCACACCTTGGATACAACTCAGACCAGGTTTAATGTGAGAAAGGAAGGGACAGAAGTGACAGACTCCCCCTCTGTGGAGGAAGGTATATTGACCCAATCAGAAAATCAAGTAAAGGAGCCCAACAGAGATCTCTTATGTTCTCCATTGCTAGGTAATGCCTCTTTTTTTTTTTTTTTTAAAAAAAAAAAAACTAGTAGTAATACTTCACATTTATGGAACACTTTTGGGGAACTGCAAGTCCTGCATCTAAATCCTTTCTTGAGTTGAGCTCTGTAGAGCCATACTCACAGGTATTAGCTTATTTCTAGTTTTCCACACAGGCCAGCTGATGTAGTTATGTTAAATGTGCACTTGCCCTTCATTTAATCATATTCTATTGCTCATGGAAGGCAGAAAGGTGATGATTTCCTCTCTAGTGGATATGCATCCTCCGTCCTGATTTTGTGGAGGTTTTACTTGGGGTAAACCATATATCTTTTGACTACTCAGCAGTGGAGACTCCATGATCCTTAAAATACAAATAAAAAACAAATGTTAATGCTTACCTCATTAGATTCTTAGAATTAGTTAAGGTATATGTTATTATTCTCAGTTTTCAGACCCAAAAATTGAGATAAAGAGGTTAAATGACTTGTCTGAGGTAGATCTTAGTGCTTTCCTCTGCTTAGTATAGAACTGATTTATTAGCTCTTTATAAAAGGTAAAGTTTAAATACGTTTCAAATCATCAAAGTAGGAGATAGAATTGTACTGTTAACACTTTGGATCATTGCTGGTATGTAAGAATGCTAAACCAATATGATAATTGAAATTTTTTCATATCTGAATTATAATTTGGACAAATATTTTATTTTTCCTTCAGATTTTTTCCCCCAAATATTTGAAAAACAAAAACAAAACACATTTTAGAATTAGCTTTTGTCAGAGGAATAGGATTCAGCCATGAGGTTGTTTTGTCAGAATATTTTAGGGGAGCATGAATAGGAATTCTAATTATTTTCAAATGTAACCTAATGCTATCCAAATCAAAATATCAGTGCAATGTATTCTGTGATGTGGATCATCAGAGTCAGTTTTAGTTTCACATTTTAAGAAAGTTGTTGACAACATTAATATTCTTTTGTGAGAGGAGATACTTTGCTCTGATCAAGTATTTAAAGGGCTGTCATGCTAAAGAGAGAGCAACTTATTTTCATTTATTCATTTATTTAACAGATACCTAAGTACCTTTTCTGTGTTTGATGTTAGGGATATATAGATGAAAGCTACATCATCTTTTGGGAAGACAAGCCAGTAAAAAGAAAATGACAGTACCATATATAAGTATTTTAATGGTTTATAGCAGGATGTGCAAACTGCAGACCATGGGCCAAAGCCTGATTTTATATGAGCTAAGAATGGGTTTTGCATTTTTAAAAGATTGTAAAAACCAAAAAAAAGTATATGTGACTGAGACCATATATGACCAAGAAAGCCTAAAATATTTACTACCTGGCCTTTTATAAAAAAACTGTTTTCTAATTCCTAGTTTAGAGGTTAAAATGAGAATACATAACTTAATAGAGAGGCTATTTTAAAGTCGATATAAGAAAGAACTTTCTAATAGAGTCATTTAGTAGTGGAAAGGCTATATACCAACAAAAAAAAGTGAACTTATGTCATGGCAAACTATCAAGTAAATTTCTCTAGTAATAGAATTTTAGCATTGGGTAGGAGAGCGTGTACATTTGAGCTTCTCAAATGTTTTCTAATGTAAAGCTTTTTAACGCCAGCTTCTCATTTACTACAGATAAAACAGAATATTTTTAATTATTAGAACAGATCCCTGGATCTGATGAGCCAGGAAATTTCATCATTGCTGTGTTCATTCATGTTATGCATAAATATAGTCATTGCGGGGTATATTAGTCTCAGTAGTGGCAAATGTCATAATGAAAACCGGTGCTGGAAAGGTTAGTTCTCTAAAAAAACAGTGATCCAAGCTATCAACAGTATCTATATATGAGGAAATGCCGGCTCTTTGTTGAAAAACCTTAATGATTCTTAGAGGGGTGACTTATCAAGCTTATAAAATGAAGGTTGTGAAGTTTTAAGACTGAGTCTCTAAGCCAAGGCCAAAGAGGAACCATACCAATTGGTCCTTGGTGGAATAGGTTTCTCATTTTTAATTCATTCAGTAAATAAATAATAATAATTCTATTTTGAGTGCCTACTAAGCGAAGCAGTTACTTTGCTAGGCACTAAGATACAGCTGTGAATAAAGCAGACATGGAGTTTTTAATCTAGGTGGGAAGCAGACAGACCAAAGATTAAAACAAAAATGTCATGGTTATGATAGGGAAGGTGTACAGTGTTATAGGTATTCTGAAACCAAGAAAGTAAATTGTAGCAACAGTAGTACATTCATATTGAAAGAACCATTTAGTTTTAGCAAAATATCACCTATCTAGTTGAATTAATATTAAATAGGATGCTGTTGGTTGTATAGTTTTGTTTCTATTAATATTTAATTTTTTGTTTTGTAGTTGTATAAATCTTATAAGTAATAAGGAGTTTATACCTAGTCTGTACGTATTTAAGGGCATTATAATAAGAATTATTTAAGTTGGCATTCAGGAATTAAGAATATTTTTCCTTTAAATCTGCAGTTCTCAAACTTTTTCGTCACAGGACTACTTTTCACACTTTAAAGTTACTGAAGACTCTAAAGACATTTTGTTTAATGTGGGTTATTGGTGTTGTCCTATAGTAGAAATTAAAACTCACCATTTTATAAAAGATTATTAACTCATTAAACATAACTTCATTGTATTTATCATAAATTATATAGCTTTTTAGAAAAACATATTACAAAACAAAATATTTAGAAGAGTAACATTCTTTTACTTAAAAAACTCTGACATCTGACTTAATAGAAAACAAGTAGTTTCTGATACCTGCTTCTGCATTCAATATCATACATGGTGTTGCTTCTGGAAAATTCTAGTATACCCTTGTGAGAGAATGAGTAAGGCACATGATATTTTAATATTATTTTGAGTATAGTTGGGACCCTCGGCACCTCCTAAGAATGTCTTAGGGATTCCCAGGAGCCTGTGGACCACACTTTGATATAAGACGGAAAAAATCACTCATATGGCTAAAAGCACTTGCTAAAAAGTTAATGTTTAGGTTCAGATCTTACTCTGGCACTTAGGCTATTGAATATAGACAAATTATTTAATATTCCTTAAGTTTTGTAGTCATGTTTCCTCTCCTATAAAATGGATTTAATAATACCCACCCATCCTTCAAGATTGTCATGGGATTGAATGAAATATTATATGTTTAGGGCTTGGACCTAGTCAGGCTATCAGTAAATGGTAGTTGCTGCTGCTCATTAGTATGTTAGCATATTAAAGCTTGTAGAAACTTCCAGATGGTGGCATATTTAGGTTCTTTAAAGTATTACGTGGCTGAACTAAACAGTTAATTTTCAGCATTCTCAATATTTTCATATTTGAAACTTTGCAGTCATACAAGACAGTTTTGCTTCTCCTGATTTGCCTTTGCTGACATGTTTGACACAAGATCAAGAGTTTGGGCCTGATTCCTTATTTCATGAAAGTGAACTAGATTTTGCACCTCTGAGGTAGGATGGTTTATTTTTTTTGTTTGCGTGTAACCTTTTCTACTCTTCCTTTTCTTGTTCTTGGTTGTTACTAATAGTAATGACTTCAGCCTAAGGTGAGACTTTGGGATGGAGGTTAGATAATCTCAGAACACACTCTGATGGTAGCAAAGGCCTAAGTTAAGACATGATGCATATCAATCTGTCATAGTAATATATATGTAAAAATGAGCCAACTTACTATAGTTTATTTTAAAATAATTTCTAATATATTCTAGCATTTCTGGTATATTTTAATTTAGAAGGCACACCGGATTTTTCCTTTTTATATATCTCTCCTTTTGCGTCCCATCAGCCCACCCCCATTTTGTAAAAAACATTTATTTCATAGTCACTTAACTTGTTTGGCACTCTCTTTTTGGTCAGCTGATATTGAATGAGCCGAGGTATCTTTCCTTACCTTATAAGAGGTGTGAATATGAAGTAATAAGATTTTTTTAACAGATGAAGTCCAAATTAATAGTTATTTCAAACTAATACCCTTAGAATAGTCATATGGGAGACAAGTCTGGAATTCTCTCCAACATTTGAAATTATCCAAAAATGTTTTACTTTAGAACTAAAAAAAAAAAGAAACCTTATATTTAAAACTACAGATGTTTACCTAGTAAAAATCTCTGCCCTTCTGCTTTGTATTACTTTATCATTTTAAAATTACTCTTATGACGAATGTTTTGTATGTTGAAGTTACTGTTTTATTTTTGGGAGTAGATCACTTCTTACGTGGTTTTCAAGAGCATAATAAATTTTAAAAAAGCATAATAAATGACTAAGAAAAGAATTAATGCAGGTTAAATGGATTTTAAATTATGGTAGGTCATAAACATTTTAATTAGTAAAGTTTGAATTTTTCTTTAAAGAATAATTTTTTTTGGTCAGTATGAAAATATTTATGTTTTTTGGCAATATTGTTTTAGGAGAAGCCTGAGAAAATACCAGTCATAGGATGGTGGTTCACCTTTGTTTATAAACAATTTGCCTTGTTTAGTCATTAGTCACCTTAAAGGAATTTGAAATTAGAAGTTTGTTTTTATTAGAACACGCTTTTCAAATAACCCTGATATCAGTGACATAACAGCTTAAGTGTTTTTTCATGTTAAAAAAATAATTTTTTAAAATGTGTAATTTACTTATTTTTAACTGTATATTTTCAGGGGAATTCCTGGTAAGTCTGAAGATACCGAGTGGTTTTCTCGACCGTCTGAAGTTAGTGAAGCTTTATTCCAGGCAGCCTCGGAAGTAGCTTCAGATTTAGGTAACAGTCGCTTTAGTGTATCTCAGCACCCACTTATAGGTAGTTCAGCTGTAGAGTCTCAGGGCTCTTTTTTACCTCCTGAACAAGGAACCAAAGAGGAGACTATTTCATCTGATACAGTTGATGAACTGAAAACCCCCAAAGACTCTGATAGTTATGCTCTTTGTTCATATATGTCATGGAAGACACAAGAAGTTACACAGGAGCCAGAAACTGATTTAGCTGATAAAGATCAAGTTTCCTTTTCAACTTCATCTGATACAAGTGATGAATACGTAACTCCTAAAGAAAGTGACACTTTTGTTGCTGCTTGTTCGTATGTGCAGTATTGGAAACAGGAATTTTTACAGCAATCAGAAAACTATTTAACCAGAGAGGACCATGATCCTTGTTCAGATTCATCTGACACAACTGATAAAAATAAAATTCCTGAGGGAAGTGACAGTTTTAGCACCCCTATTTCATGTATGCCATGGAGCAAACAGAGAGTTTCATATCATCCAGGAACATGTTTAATCGGTAAGGACCGTGTTTTTTTTCCGCGTGAAGTTGGTCCTCATTTTAATAATAAAATGTCATGTTCTTTCTTGTATTGCTTGTTGGAAAAAAAAATGTCTGATAGTCATTACTTTGAAAGTGTTTATTTAAGGCCTCCAGCTGAGAATGAGGTGAAACAAAAGATGGATTCTTTGGAAGATTATGAAAGAAATGAAGAAGGTCTGGGGAAAGAATTTTCTCAATGTTTTGAGCTAAAGGAGAATAGCAGTACTTTAGTATTTTCAGAGGCGCATCCCACATCTTCAGAAATACAGTGTGTTGAGAATGTTGTTGTTCCTGATAATTCTGTAAAAGTTTCAGAAACACAAATACTCTCCAGGGGACATGAAGCCTCTACTGTAGAGGCTTCTGGTGGTCTTCTTCAGACTGTTAGATCCAACTTGGATGAGACAACAGAACAACTGTATTTTCGAGAGGAAAGAAACCAAAAGACAAGTTCTGCTTTTGGTGGGAAAAATGTTGATGCTACTGGTCATGTAGCCTTTGAAGCAGTTATTGCCTCTATTGAACCTTCCAAGAAAGAGAGGATAGTAAATGAAATCCAAACTGACATCAATAAATCTTTTACAAACGACAGCCAACAAAGTGAACCAAAAAATTCAGAGCTTTCCCTATTAAGTTGTAATGATAAAACCTCTTTATTTGGTAAGGCTAGTCATCCACGCTGCCACTCTACTCCTGGGGTGTTTGAACCAGCAGCTTCAAAATCATTGTTGCATAAAAAAGATGATATTAGCTCCCTGTACTGGCATCCTAATTTAAAATCACTCCCCAGTGCTCCTCAGGAAATGTTCATTAAGCCACCTTCTTTTATTCCAGAGCCTAAGTCATCTGCTTCTTTAAGTGAAAAATCTCACAGCCAGGTTGCTGGTCTTTGCAAAACGCAGTCAGCTTTGTTTCAGTGTGATATGGACAGTGAACCATTTCTTCCTATTGGGAAGATAAAGTCTGTTCCTGCTCTTGACCTTGCAAAGAGGGTAGAATCTTCAGACATTATTTATCCACTGAAAGTATCAACTTCGGATTTTTTACAAGATTTAAAGCAGCAACCCTTTGAAGAAGTTGCAAATTCCTCAGACTATATTTTGGGTAAGAATGTAAATTCTAGTCATGTCATTGAAGGTCCATCTGCAGCTGTAGAAAGTAGCTTTTCAGCAAACTTGGCATATGATGCAAAGTCATAAGGTGCTTTACCAATGACTAGCAATGCATCATTAATTGCAGTTGGCCAAGAGAAATTTCTGAAAGCTGATCTAGGCCTAGGTGAAATTCCTCGGCCTATGGGAGCCAAGTCCAGTTTTACGATACATACAATTATGCAAAATGACTCCTATTTTGTAGAAGGCCTCCAGGGGAAGGCTGAATCTGACATCTTTACTCTGGGTGATGATACTGAATGCTGTAGCCTAGATGAAAATGCTGTTGTGTGCAGTAAAAGAGTTGCCGAACTACAAAGAGAGGTGAGACATAGTAAACTGATAGTTGGGGGAAACATGGTCTTTTCCTGTATTGTTTCAGGAAATGGTATTGTTATTTGTTTTTATTTTACCTAACTATTTCCCAGGTATGTGACCAAAGTGACTTGACTGATGAGTGCATTGAGCTAGCAGGCTTCGAAAATTTGCTTGATGATCTAGATATTTGTGACAGCTCCCTGCAGTGGCAGTCTGATTTACATCTACCATCCAAAGAAGAGAGCAGTTTTGAAGAGCTTGTAAGTTTTTCCATTTGACATTTCTAATGGGATAGAGAGAGAAATGTTTTAGTTGAAAAATGGGGATAAGAGTACCCATTTCTATCTTCTAATACCTATTTGTGACCTGTAATCTGGTCTTCATATGATATGTAGAATTAAGATCCATTAATTTGTTAGAGATTGGCATAAAAGAAATATTTGTGTTTTGTAGACTGTAAGACTTAGCGTGTTCAGTGGTGTTTTGGAAAAGGCCATCCTTTGGAGCTCCCAGATCTTTCATCTTGAGGCATCCCAACTCTTGCAAGTTGTGCCAGCAAGAACCTTTGGGACAGTGTTAAGATTAGATTAATTCATGGAAGCTTTGATTTGTGCTTTTCTCCCCCCTCTTGCCTTCAACGTACAAGCCTTGGAATAGGCCCTGGAAGTATTCAAGTATTTCTTCTTAGAAGCTCATTAAAGATTTGACTTCAGAGGTATTTTGAAAATGATAAGAACTGTGTTTCCTAGGAAAGGATACTGAGGTGCTTAATGTTCAAACTAGTCAGTGTTCCCAAAGAAAACTACCCTCTTCCTAAATGAGCACTATACTAACGTATTATTACATTCCCTTTCTCTCTCTATTTTATCATCATCATTGTGTGTGTGTACTAGAAAATTATAACTTTGGGGCGTTAGAAAAATTCTTTGTCAACCTTTCTTTTATACAAGACTTTATTTTCCTGAATCCTTGAGTCCCTTGGCTTTAATGTTCCTCTGGTTCCATTGCCCATTCTCTTTTGTCTGATACTATAAGTTCCAACCTGGGTCCCACTTCTTTATAATATATCCTTATATCCTATTAGTCATTGAATACAGTTAGATAATATATATGGTATACTTAATGTTACTTTCCTTTTCCTGTTTTCCCATGTATAAGATTAGTATGTTATTGGAAAACGACTTTGGGTTGAAACCATATTTAGACTTTTATGTTAAGACAGTTGGCAAGAGGAAATGAATAAAGATATTTTGATGAACTTTTCCTTTTATTTATAATTTGTTGAATTTGAAAAGAATTTTAATATAGAGAATTGTTAGGTTTTATTATCTTCAACATTCTAAAGTAGGCCTTGTTCGGTTCTAATATTCAATCTAATAACAGTAGGGATGAAAATGATAGCTAACACTCTGTTAAAATACAATGCTAAGTTTTACTTACATCAGTTTGTTTAGTCGTTTCATCAATCCTGTCAGGTAGGATTATTATCATCCCCATTTTACAATTAATGCTTAGAGGGTTAGGGAACTTGCTTGTGATCATTTAGCAAGTAGGGAACTAGTATTTGAAACTAACCTTATCTGTGTACTTAAGCACTATGCCATAAACTGCCTCCCTGTTTAGCTATTCTTTTTGTTTGTTTGTTTCAAGTATACAATACATTGGTTATACCTTTAAATAGGTTATGAAATGATCCCCCTGATTATTCTGTCTTCCCTCTGGCTCTACACATAGCCATTACCTTACTACTGTCTGCATTCCCTATGCCGTGCTTCCCATTCCCATGACCCTCTCTCAACTACTAATTTGTATTTAGCTATTCTTTAGTGAAACCAAGGCTAAGCTTTGGAATTTTTTGGCAAGAATGAAGGTTTTGAAGTCAACTTCAATAAGAGTGACAAAATATGATCAATTTTAAACTTAGAGTTTCCAATATTTTTTATAGTACTACTTTTGTAATTTGCATCAACTTTTTCATATAAATAGACTATATTTAAAGAAATGAAGATATATATTCAGTTAATAATGACATGCTGAGATTAACTCTGACCACATTCCAAATTTTATTTGCCGTTAACTATAGCCTTAAGTATATTTTTTTCAGTCTAGGGAGGATGCTGTTCCTTGTGTTCTTCATTCTTAGCTCTATTCTATGGTCTGGGAGTTACATAATGCCAGTATTAGGGAAGCAAGGAGTCAGATATGGTACTAATCTTCCCATGTGCCTCAGCTTGCTCTCAGAGGGCTTGAAATGCCTTGATTTCTTCTATGTAGCATTTATATAGTGACTGGCTGATACTTCTTTTCACTTCACTGAAACTAGACTACTAGACACTCACCAGTGGTTTCCTATTCTTTATCATTATTTTCTTTCTTTCTTGTTTCTAGTAGCAGCATATTACATTCTTTTAGCCTCTGTGATAAAATACTGTTTCAGTATCCCTTATTTTGGTCATGTAACTCTAAATATTAATTGTTTACTCCTTAGATTTATTTTCTCTTTGTTTAGTTGCCTTCCCCCCGCTCCCCGCCCCTGACCTATTTTCCTTTCAAGTTTTAAATGCTTTTCTCTGTGTGGATGGTTAATATCTCTGGTTTTAGACCCTAATAGACCTATATGCTGTCATGCATGAAATTTTCTTGTGAACATTCCAATCACCTCAAATTCAACTTGCTTATATCAAAATAACATCTTTTTCCTAAAATCAGACTGACTTGTAGATTTCCTCAGTTCTTTAGAGGTGTAAGCATTTCTTGGTTTCTTTGTTCACAGTTTTTAATTCTTCATATTGATTAAAACTGGGAGATGAACCAATCTTTGATTTTTTTCCCCCCTCTGATTCCTTCCATTTTCAGTTAGTAATGAAGATCTGCTGATCTCTTAAATAAATACTTCTCATCTTTTTCATTCTACATTTTCTTTTGTTTTACCTACTCTATCTTTGTATGTATTTTGAAGCTTTAATATAATGAAATTTTATTGAAATCAAGATTGGAATGGAACTGTTTTCTTCAAATTAAACACACATATGCACACACTTAAGTATCATATATATGATATTATATGTTAATGAGCTATACTTCAAAAAAATCTCCTTTAGGAGTGGAAGAATTGAAAACCAAGAACTTTGTGCTATGTTTAGAGCAGGGTTCCTCTGCACTGTTGTCACTTATGGTTAGATAAATTCTTTGTCACGTGGGGCTGTTCTGTGCATTTTAGGATGTTTAGCAACATCTCTGGCTTCTACTCACTAGATGCCAGTAGCATCTTCCCTAAAGTTATGACAGTGAAAAATGTCTCCAGGCCTTGCCAGGTGTTCCTTGGTAAGAGAGAGGTGGGTGGATGCAGAATCTCCCTCAATTAAGAATCACTGGTCTGGAGAAACCTATATGGGCAGGAGTAGTAGAATATTTATTTCCATACCCTACCAGCTTCCTAAGAATGTTCATTACTTCATATTGAAAAAACCTTGATAAAGAGGGTAGAAAAATTCATGCTTATGTACATATAATTTTAGACTCCCTCCTGAGAGGTCATCACTGAATAACCTTTTTAGGAAAATAAAGAAACCTAAAACTGAGAAGTTGTGTACGTTTATGTTCTAACATCACCAATAATGGTTTCTAATTTCTTTCCTATCAAGGACTTTTTGGGATCTGATGAAACTTTAGAAACTTCTTTTTTAGCATTTAACCTTTACTTCACTATCAGTTTATATTTCCTGCTACTTTAGTTTCAAGAAATTTGAGGACTTTTGTTTTTTGGTAACTGATCAGGTTTTTGATGCTTTTATTTTTCTTCGAAACATTTGTGGATTTCTTGAAAATATTCCTGTTATTTTCTCTTTCCTTTCCACAATATACCTCTCCTCAAAAATAAACAAATAAAATCCTTGTACCATAGTTCAAATCCTGCAGTGATCATATTATTATAAGGAGCAAACTCTGAGTAACAGAACACGCCTAGGCCCCCTGTGTATAATATTCAATACAGGCAGACTTCCAGACCCTCAGAATAATTTGTAGAGCCTTCTTGGAATTGACCAAGCAAGATATGACCTGTATATGACTTCAGGAGGATTGAGAATATAATCTTAAGGAACTACTATAACTGCTTAGTATTTATTTTCATAAAAATTAGCTTTGTTTTTTAGCTGATGAACTCTAAAATTAATCTTATTTTTTTCATTTTTCATCTTTCATAGGTAGGTCATTCTAATATGGACATTAATCAGTCTTTTTCATCTGCATTGCCTCCATTTGTTCCTCATGAGCCAACCAGAGAGTTTGAATATCACTCTTCAGATCTCAGAATGTTGAGGGTATCTCCTGAGATTATGCCAGAGACTTTTATACATTTAGCAGGTACGTAGAGAAGGAGGTATTAAGTGTCCTTATGGCTAGCTTGTTAAAAATATCTTGCTGTGGCTAATTTATTTTTGAATTCCTGCAATAATGTTAACTTTGGATTAGGTATACTTATAAATGCCCAGGTCTTCTATAAGATGAATCATTTGATTTTTCATTGCATTCTTCATGACAGTATTTAGAACTGAATTACATGGAGGAGTCAGCTTGTGTCGATATTCCTTCCTGTGACTCAAAGGGAAATATAAATTAATTGAATACAAGAGGGTGAGAGTGGATGCAAATGAGTTTGTAGAGAGGAAATTGAGAGCTCAGTATTGTGGTAGAAAGCAAGATCATCTGCTGTGGGAGGTGGGGACTGGTGGAGGTGTTAGGGGGTTAGAGGAGGGAAGCTTGATGAAGGCTCAGAATTTATGTTGAAGTGAATAGGGGATGGAGCTAACCACGGACAAGCAAAAGGATTGGCTGAGAAGTTATCTTAGGTTGGAGATGATTTTATAATGTTGTTGGCCTGTATAGCATCTCTGATTTTTCTTTACTAAAACTCAGAAATGAAGATCAATTACAGGATTGATCTGTGGTTGAGGGATTTGTTGAGTGGGTAGGTGTGGTGGAAGGATAGCAGTGGAAAGAAATCAGTGAGAGTTGATTAGCTATTGTTTTCAGTCTGCATAGGGAAAG
>NW_006430723.1:448649-452126 GCF_000325575.1 Pteropus alecto
TTGTTAGTCTGGGAGAAAATAGAACAGAAGTTTAATAGATGAAGTGGGTATGGGTTACTGAGAGAGCTACAAGAATGGGTAATTTTCATCAGAGCAAGGTAGTACATTTAAATGAGAATCAGTCTGAAGGGTGATAAGATCCATTGCTTGGCCCTGGGGTTAGATAGTAGAAGTTGAATAAAGATCACTGGGGTAAAGTAAAATTGAGATTTGGAGGCTAGCTAATTGGATTGATTAACTGTATTTAAATATTTTGAGATTATGTGGGATTTGGGGTTTAGGGAAAGCCTGTGTTCCAGACTTTGAAGTCTTCAAACAATGAGTGGAAGTAACTGGGAGTTGCAAGGAGAACGTGATAGATGGAGGATTGAATTGAAGCTGTTTGTGGCTTAAGTTTCCAAGAGATTTTTTGTGTTTGGTTTTTTGTTGTTGTTGATGTTAAGTTTGTTTATTTGAAGAAGGTGGAAAATAATGGTAAGGAAATCATTGTGAGAGATAGTTAAATGCCAACTTCCATATCTCCTTCCAGAGTCATGTTTCAGAAGGCTGCAAAGGCAACAATATTATCAAGAGGAAAATCAAGTTTTTTAAGGCAAAAAGTTGGGGAGTAGTGTCTAAAATTTTTGAGAAAGGTTGTTTATTAAAAACAATGATTTCAAAGAGCACAGAGGAAAGAAGGGAGGGAAGGAATAAATAGCAGGAGGAACCAAGGTAAGAAAACAGAGCAGGATTAAAGTATGGAGTCAGGAGACTGTTGTAGCAGGTATGAAATTGCATTGAATCTGTAGATTAGTTTTGGGAATATTGCCATCTTAATATTAAATATTTTGATCAATAAATATGGGATATCTTTCCATTTCTTTAGTCATTCTTCATTTCTTTCAACAGTATTTTATAGTTTTCAGTTTATGTCTTGCACTTTGTTAAATTCTAAGTATTTTAATCTTTTGGTGTTATTGTAAAATGAATTATTTATTTTTAATTTCACTTTTGAACTATTCATTGTCACTGTTTAGAAATACAGTTGGCTTTTGTATGTTAATCTTGTAGCCTGCAATCTTGCTTCACTGCTTATTTATTCTAATAATTTTGTGTGTATTTTTAATAATTTTTCTATTTAAGAGCATGTCATCTGCAAATAGAGATAGTCTTAATTCTTCCTATCCAATACAGATGTCTTTTATATATTTTATTTCCCTAGTTGCCTTGATTAGAACCTCCAATACAGTGTTGCATAGATGTGGCAAGAACAGACATCTTTGTCTTGTCCTGGTCTTTGTATAAAGCTATCAAGTCTTTTAACATTAAGTAGGAATGGAATTTTTATAGATGCTCTTAATTAGGTTGAAGAAGTTCCCTTTTATTTGTAGTTTTTAGAGCATATTTATGTAAAGATGTTAAATTTTATTTTGTCAAATGTTTTCCGCATCTTTTATAATGACCTGATGGTTTTCCCCTTTATTCTAATAATATGGTACAGTACGGTACATTATTAATTAATTTTCATGTGTTGAACCTACCTTGCATTAGTGGTTATATTTGCCATTTGGTTATGGTGTATAATCCTTTTGGTATGTTGCTGGTTTCTTTTGCTAGTAATTTTTTTGAAGAATTTTGTGTTTGTAGTCATAATAGGTATTGGTGTATAGATTTCTTGGGATTTTGTTGTTGTTGGGTTTTGGTATCAGGGTTATAGAGTCATAAGTAGAGTTGGAAGCATCTCTCTCTATTCTACTTTTTTGAAGAGTTTGTAAAAGATGGGTATTATTTTTACTAATTTCATCTGTTTACCTTCTATAGGTCTTTTGAGAGTTTATATTTTTCATGAATCATTTATCATCATTTCTTTCATGGTATTTGTCCATTCCAGCTAGGTTATCTGGTTTGTTGATAATACCATATAACCCTTTTTATTTTGTGAGGCTGATAATAAATGCCCCTTCTTTCTTTTCTGGTTTTAGTAATTGGAAGACTACATCCCCATCCACCCACCCTGTGAGTCTAGCTAAATTTTGTCAATTTTTTGTTGGTCTTTTCAAAGAAATAAACTTTGGTTTCTTAACTTTTTCTAATTTTCCCCCTCTACCTTTTGAATCTTGATTTTATTTATTTCAATTTTAGTGTTTATTATTTCCTTGCTTTCACTTGCTTCAGTTTTAGTTTGTGCTTTTTACTATTTCTTAAGATGAAAGTTTAGGTTATTGATTTGAAATCTTTTTAATATGGGTGTTTACATTGATAAATTTTTAAGCACTGTTTTAGCTGTATGCCATAAATTTTAGTTCATTGTGTTTTGTTTTAATTCACCTGAAATATTGCCAAATTTCCATTGTAATTTTTCTCTGTTGTTGAGACCTTGGTTATCTGGGAGTGTATTGCTTAATTTCCACAAATTCATGAGTTTCCTTCTGTTATTAAGAGAGCTCATTTGATTCCTTTTTTCTTTTTCTTTTTTGTAGAACGCGTATTTTGTATGATTTCAGTTTATAAATTTTATTGAGGCTTGTTTTATGTCCTAGCATATAGTTTATTCTGTAGAATGTCCAGTTTGTGCTTGAGAAGAATGTGCATTCTGCTGTTGTTAGGTGATGTGTTCTACACATTCCTGTTAGTTCTAGTGGATTTGTAGTGTTCCAGTCTTCAATATCCTTGTTGATCTTCTGCCTAGTTTCTCCATTTCTGAAAGTAGGGTAGTGAAATCTCCAATTATCATTGTTTAATTGTCTGTTTCTCCCTTCTTTTCTGTCATTTGCTTCATATATTTTGAGATTTGATATTAAACACATTTATGTTTATATATTATAATATGTTATATTCCTGATGAGTAGACGTTTTTGAGGATATAAATTGTCCTTTAATTTTAGTAACTTTTTTTGTTTTAAAGTTTTGTCTTATATCAGTACGGATACTCACTCTCGCTCTTATGATTGCTGTTTGTAAGGCATATCTTTTTCATCTCTTCACTTTCAACCTTTATGTATATTTGAATCTAAAGTACATCTCTTATAAACAGCTTATAGTTTGGATCTTTTTTTAAAATGCAGACTAATAATCTTTGCCTTTTGATGTTTAATCCATTCACATTTAAAGTCATTGATAAGATCAAATTTTCCTTTTCTGTGTTTACTTTTGTTTTCCATGTCTAATATCTTTTTAGTTCTTTTTCTGCTTTACTGCTTTTATATTGCATTAAGTTAATATTTTCTAGTGTAACATTTTAAGTTCTTTAATGACTTCTAGTTATTTTTAAAATTTATATTCTTAGTGGTTACCCTGGGGCTTAGAAAATTTATCTTATCAGAATATACTCCTGATTTATACTAACTTTATTCTACTGTGATAGAAATGTTACTCCTGTATAGCTCTGTTCTTTCTTCCCTTTTTAGCAATTATTGTATGTATTACACCTGTATGTTACAAACCCAAGGGTACATTGTTATATTGCTATAATTATATAATTTTATGTATTTTAAAGAA
>NW_006430723.1:452159-453487 GCF_000325575.1 Pteropus alecto
AAGCAAGTGTTTATTTTTTTGAAAGTTTTTTAAAAATAATATTTTTCAGTTACAGTTGACATACAATATTATATTACTTTCAAATGTACAACATAGTGATCAAACATTTATATAACTTAAAAGTCTGGTGCCTATCTGACACCATACATAGTTATTACAATATTATTGACTATATTCCCTGTGCTGTACTTTACATCCCTGTGGCTATTTTTCTAACTGGCAGTTTGCACATTTTAATCCCTTCCCCCATTTCACTTATTTCCCCTAGTCTCTCTTCCATCTGGTAGCCATCAAAATGTTCTCTGTATCTATGAGTTTGTTTCTGTTTTGTATGTTTATTTTTTAAGATTCCACATGTAAGTGAAAACATGTGGTATTGTCTTTGACTTATTTTACTTAGCATAATACCCTCTCTGTCCACCCATGTTGTTGCAAATGGCAAGAGTTCATTCTTTTTTTATGGCTGAGTAATATTTCATTGTCTATACATACTACATCTTTATCCATTTGTCTATCAATGGACACTTAGGTTGCTTCCATATCTTGGCCATTGTAAATAATCCTAAAATGAACATAGGGATCCATATGTCTTTTTGAATTAGTTTTTTGTGTTCCTTCAGATAAATAGCCAGAAGTAGAATTCGTAGGTCTTTCTTCAACTCTTATTATAGCCTTTGTTTTAAGGTCTATTTTGCCTGATGTAAGTATTGCTACCTCAGCCTTTTTTTTTTCTATTTCCATTTGTATGAAACATCTTTTTTCCATCTTTTTACTTTCAGACACTCTGTGTATGTCTTTTGATCTGAAGTGGGTCTCTTGTGAGCAGCATATGTAATGAGTGTTGTTTTCTTACTGATTCAGCCACCCTCTCTTTTTATTGGAGCATTTAATCCATTTACATTTAAAGTAATTGTTGAAAGATATGTAGTTATTGTCATTTTATTATGTATGTGTGTATATGTGTGTATTTTTTTTCTTAAAGAAGTCTCTTTAACATTTCTTGTAATACTGGTTTGGTCATTATTTCTTCAAACAGATTTTCTATTCCTTGCTTTCTCTTCTTCCTCTGGTACCCTTATGATGTTAATATTGGCACACTTGGTGTTGTCCCAGAGACCTCTTAAACTATCCTCATGTTTTTGGATTTTTTTTTCTTTTTGCTGTTCTGATTGGATGTTTTCTGCTGCCTTATCTTCCAAATCACTGATTCAGTTCTCTCTTTTATCTACTCTGTTGATTCCCTCTAATGTAGTCTCCATTTCGGTTATTGTATTTATTTCTGACTGGTTCCTTTTTATGTTTCGTATATCCATTTTTATGTTTTCTGT
>NW_006430723.1:453502-575144 GCF_000325575.1 Pteropus alecto
TCATCTACTCGTTCCCTAAGTTCATTGAGCCTCCTTATAACCAGTGTTTTGAACTCTGCATCTGGTAGATTGCTTGCTTCATTTTGTTTAGTTCTTTTTCTTGAATTTTGTTCTGATCTTTTGTTTAGGACATGTCTCTTTGTCTACTCATTTTTGTTACCTCCCTGTGTTTATTTCTATGTATTCGGTAGATCTGCTGTGTCTCCTGGTTTTAGTAGAGTGGCCTTATGTAGTAGGTGTCCTATGGGGCCCAGGGGCCCAGTCTCCCTAGTCACCTGAGTCAGTACCTCCAGGTTGTCCCTTATGTGACTTGTGTGTGCCCTCCTGTTGTAGTTGAGCCTTGATTGCTGTTGGCATGTCAATGGGAGGGATGGATCTCAGGATGATTGGCTGTGAGGACTGGCTGTGACTACATTGGAGGAACTGTTGTGCAGGGGCTCACCCTATGGGATAGGATTCACTTTAGCAGGGCTCTGGTGCCTGCCCAGTCTGCCCTCTAAGTGAGTCATTTCTGGAGGTGGTTGGATTGTGTTCTAGTGTAGGCTGAAGCTGTGCACCAGGTGTGTTGGTTCTGGGATCTCTTGGGAAAGACTCTGGTGCAGGCTAAGGTCAGCCCCTGCCTGTCCCCAGCCCAGGGTCACATGTTATGAGCTATAGAGTTATTTACTGATGGTTGCTGCTTGTGCTGGGCTTAGAGGTGCCTGAGAGAAGTTAAGCTGTGAACCGAGACTGGCTGCCACTAGTGCTGGACTTGAGGCTGCATTAGCAAGAGATATGGGGCATGCCAAGGCCAGATGCTGCATGTGTGGGGTTTGTGAACCTTTGAGAGATTTTAGGAAACTGCATCCTGAGCCAAGACAGGCTGTTTGTATGTAAAAGCCACTGGAAGCAGCTTGGGTGGGCCTGAAAGTTTGGTGGAGCTTGGTCTTAGAGAATCAACAGGGTGGCATGAATGGTGTTGGCCAGATTGATGGAAACTCAGACTTAGTGCCTTCCTGCATCTGCAGGATGGTTAGGGGGAGGGCCCAGCAGAGGAACAGTATGTCCACCTGCACTTCTGTCTAGGAGAAAACTTCCCCTCCAGTTCTTGCCTTGAAGCCACACAATTTAGTTCCTCCCTTAATGTCCCTGGCGCTTTTCGAGCTGCTACCTCAGCACTAGAGCTCAGAGTGAGTGAGTCCCATCAGCAAGTAAATTTGTGCACAGGTTCTTTAAGAAGAATACCTGGGACTTCAGCAGCCCTCTGCTTAGTTGTCTCTTTGCTTGGTCTTTCTTTCAGACATCTAGCTTGTGTACATCTTATTGGTATCATGTAGCTGCCAGCCTCCTCTTTATTGCTCACCACCAAGATTGCCATTGTTTTTGCCAATGTCCTTAGACTTGAACTTCCCCAGGCTCTTCTCTAAATAAAGTAAGTCTTAAGGAGATGTGTGGAGCTCCCTGTTCTTACAACTTGACTCTCCTCTTGTGTAGAAGCTTTGTGACACTGCTCTGGAGCCGGGGGCTAGGACAATGGCTCACTTCCCTTAGAGTAACATACCCCTTCTGTGAGAAAGGTGCTGGGTGGGGATCGTATGTATTCCCTGGTCTTCTTGGATGGCCTAGTCGGGAGTGGAACCTTCACCCTGTGAGTGAGCTGAGATGGGGTTGATTGTAGCTCAGTGTTCTTAGTCTGCCATGTGTGGTGTAACTCTTCTCTTGAAGTGGAGACTGGGTAGAGGTAGGGCTCTTGTGCTCTTCTTTTACAGCTCCTCTCCCAAGAAATGCTTTCTGTTCTGCCTCTTTACCATATGCATTATTTCTATTGATGTACTCAATAGTACCATTTTAGTTATTTTGGTTGCATTTCATTTCTCCCTATAAGACCTTGTGCTCCTGAGTGGTGATACTGTGGTATAAGGCTTGACATTAAGATTCAGTATTATGTGCTGTCTTGACATCTGAAATCAGGAGAGTCTTAAAAAGCCTAACCACAAGTTTTCATGCTCTCTCCAGATAGGCCCTTCACTTAGTGGTAAAGGTTCCCTGTCTGGCTTGTCTCCCTATTATCTAGATCAGCTGCACTCCACCTGGTCCTTAACCCCATTAGGTTTCACTCCCTTGGCAGCCTGTGAACTTATTCAAACAAGCCAATTACATCTACCTCTGGGAACCAAGGATCACCCTATCTTCTTGCTACTGTAAAATCATTCTCCCACATTCCAACTTAATCATTCTGTTCACAGTTGCAGCCTTATATAGTCTTGCATAGCCCAATGTCCTCCTCACATAGGTTGTGGGTATTATGGCTAATAAACTGCTCTCAAGCTTATCTGTCCAATGTCAGGTATCATGTGTTTGGCCATTACTATAACCATCATGCAGGAATCTCTCCTTTACCAATGGGGTGAAGAGGAGGTGAATAAAAAGGATTGTCTGTGTCTGTGTTCTGTAAATATTATATAGAAATGGGCTCTTGATATCAATTGCCCTGATTCCTTATTTTTTTTTATTGGCAAATCCCCTGGATACGGTGTTACGATGGCCAGAAAACGACTGCCAAGTTGGGTTCAAATTGGGTCTAAAGTGTGAATCAACATACTTTACAAGTGATGTAAAATAACAACACTTAATAGAATTTGAGTAGTTCAGAGTACAAGGAGAGTGAAAATAGAATGACAAACTTGAGTCTGGATTGTTGAGAATTGGTGATACCATTAGCAAGTAGGGAAGTGAATTTAGTTTTGGACATATTGACTTTGATTCTTAGGAAATTATTTAGTTTCGAATGTCTTCAAAACCAGTTGAAAAAATGGGAAATGTAAATTTGGAAGACCAACAATCCATGATTAAATTATGCTATAAGAATATTTAAGCTTTTCGAAGGAACATAAGTATAGAGAAAATCAAAATGCTGAAGACAGAATGTCATAGAACACAGTAGGAGAAAGGGAGCCAATAGAGAATACAGAAAAGAAACAGATATTTTGTTTAAATTATTATTCAGATTTAGTTCTTACCCATTCAGTTTTCATTCCCATTTCTTCATCATGTCATACTAGATTTTATTGCATACATGTGTAGGATTGCCATGTCTTCTTGGTGGATTGATCTTTTTATCATGTAATAATGGTCTTTGTCTTGAATTTGTAGGTGAATGTCTCACCAAATTTGGGAAGTTTTCAGTGATTTATTTAGCCCCCCACTGTTCTTTCTTACTTTAGCACTCCATTGATAGGACTGTTATATTTTTAGTTATAGTCCAAGAGGCCCTGTTTTTTTCTTTTTCTTATTTTTACAGTTCAACAGTAAGTCATATATATGTTCACCTCCCATAGTTAGATTTCTTTCTGTCACCACATATTTGGCCCTTTTTTACCCCATCTACCTCCTCCCTTCCCCCCACTCTCTGGTAACTACTAGTCTATTGTCCATGTGTCTGCCTTGTTCATTTGTTGCTTTTAGGTTTATATCCCACATATAAGTTATATCATGTCGTTTTCAACTTTTTCTCTCTGGCTTATTTCTCTTAGCATGATTATCGCAAGGTCCATCCATGTTGTTGCAAATGGCAGTATTTCTTCTCTTCTTATAACTGAGTAATATTCCATTGTATATATGTACCACATCTTCTTTAATCAATAATGTATTGCGAGACACTTCATTTGCTTCCATGTCCTGGTCACTGTGAATAATGAAGAGCCCGTTTTTTTTAATCCCTTTTTTCTGTTGTTCAGATTTATTGTATTGATTTTTCCTCAGTTCATCGTTTCTATCTTCTGTCATCTCTATTCTGTTTTTGAGCCTCTTCAGTGAGTTTTATTTCTTTTATGGTATTTTTCATTACTTGAATTTCCATTTGGTCCTTTTTTATACTTCTGTTTCTTTGCTGAGATTTTATCTTAATTTTGTTTCAGAATTCTTAATTGCTTTATTATGGTGTTGGTATCATCTGAATCATCTGATTATCTTTTTCATTCAAACTGACTTTCCTGGTACTTGGTATTGTGAATATTTTTAATTGTATTCTGTGCATTTTAGATGTTAGGAGACTTTGGATCCTATTTAATCTTCCATTTTTTCAGGCAGTTGCCATATTTATGTGTAGCAAATAGGCCCTGGCTTATATTGTGTGGGCTGTGGTTTCAGAGACAGTTTAGTTTTAAGGAGCCTTCCATTCTGATCTGCTTTGGTCAGTGGTGCTACTGAGGTTCGTGCTTGATCTCTGCTGGTATTGCTTATGGAGATAGAATGTTTTTCTCCAGGCCTAGTGCTCTTGGGTGGGAATTGGGAGATACTGGCCCATAGGGTGGAGGATGCTTCTCTGGGCCTGTCTTGAGGCACCTAGTGCCTATGGGTCTCCCACTTGATCCTTACTAGTGCCATCTATGGGGAGTGGAAAGTGTTTTTCTAGGCTTCCTGGTGCATCTGGGTGGAGTGTGTAGGATGCTGGGCTCTTAGGAGACTGTTTTCCTGAGCCTGCTCTCTGGGCCTCTTAGTACTTGTGGTCTTCTCATTCAATTTCTGCCAGTGCTTTTGGGGAAGAAAATACCTACCTTAGCTGGTTCTGTCACTGGGTTGGTAATCAATAGACTGGGAGTCAGTTGCTGGCTAGAGGGCTGGGAGATGCTAGGCCTTCTCTTTCTACTCTTTCCTTCCCATTTTTATGGTGGTTCCAGGTTACAAGCCTCTCCCAGTTCTATTTGGGATATATGAGAGTTAAAAAGAAAACCCTGGGAACATACTACTTTGTTATTCCTCAAGATCTGTGGTTCCTAGCCAGCCAGCTTTCCTCTTTCCAACCTTTCAGAGTCTTTTTATGGTTCTCTGTTGAATTATTTCCAGGAGGAGCAGGGAAAAGTGAGTTCGTGCTCTTTTGTCTGGGGACCAGAAGACAACTTGATTTTTGAACATATGAAAACTTGGAGACATTATTGTCTTTGGGCTATTGGTAGAAATAATCAAGGTGGTAAGAAGTGACGTGAAGATCTTTCTCAGGCAATATTAAATAAGCTAAGCAATTTCAAACCACAAAAGTTGGGGATATCTATGCCATGAAATTTTCCTAACTTTTCTAAACTTCCGCCATCATGGACAAATAATAATAGCTATCTTTTGCTTCTTGCTTATTTGCTAAGCATTTTCATAGATTATATTATTTTGTATTTGTATTTGACTTATAATGATTAATATTGCTATTATCATATTTGATAACTGAGCAAAATGAAGCTTAGAGAGGTTAAATAACTTGTCCTATAGCTGGTAAATTGGTGGAGTACCACTTGTCAACCCAGGCAACCTTCCTCCAGAGCCTTCATTCTTAATTACTATATTATGCCACCTTTTATCTTTTCCTAAACCCAACTGTTTTATTCTTCTTGAGCATTGATTATATTGTCCTTTTGTCTCCTCTGTTAAAACTAAACTCTCTTGGCTGGTTACCAAGACCTTCTAAATTCTATTTATTTAACTTTAATTTTCTTGTGTAATTTGGTCCTTCCAAGGCAAGCCATTTTGTTATTTTTGTTTACTTCTCTACCCCTAGAATCATGTTCAGTACTTTTCCTGATATTTTACTTTAACTTTTTACTGAGTGCTATTTCCTTTCTTCAGAACATCTCTATAGTCTGCTTAGAATTTAAGGCCAAATTCAAGTTCTACTTTTTTGTAAAAAGATTTTTGATCACTTCATTCCATATCGTTCTCACCCATTTTTGAATTTTCAGTGCTTCTGTAACGTCACCATAAAATAGTATACCAACAATTTATTCATATTCTTTCTTAGGGCACCACGGTTTATTTTTGTCCAATGCTTAACACAAAACTTTGTACATTATAAAAGCATGGAAAAGTCTTGAAGATTGTTCCTAACCTAAGAGTGTCAGTCAGTGATATATTACTGGCTGTCCTCAGCTTGTTTACAGCATAGGTAGAAACACAGTAGGAAACAATGCTTTGATCTTAACTTCTGAGGTAATATTTACTCCCAGTGCTTTAATTACTGACTGGGTTGGTAATCAAGAGACTGGTAACCATGGCTGATGACTTCCAAATGAAGGACTCTATCCAGATATATCTCATACTCCAAATGTTATTGTCTACTTATGGGAAATCTTCATTTGGATGTCTCATGGCACCTTAACCTCAGAACTTTGAGGAACTGATCAGTTTTTCAAACCCACTCTTCTGTATTTCCTCAGTTGAATGGGGAAGCCAGAAACTTGTATATCTTTCTTTGCTCTCATCCTAGTCTAATAACCTGATCCTGTTGATTCTGATTCTCAGAGTTTTTCTCTTATTTGTATTACTGCTTTAGTAATAGGAAACTGCTCATCTTTTCTGCCCTCCTATCCATCCTCTGTATGAAGTCAGAATAGTCTTATTTTTAAGTCAGACTTGATAATATCACTTGTAGTTTAAACCCTTGCTTTCTTTCCACTGTTACCTTCAGGATAAATTTCATACCCCTGATATGTCATAGAAGGTCCCTGCTTACGTCTTAAGTCTCACACTTGCCTCTTTGATCACCTTGAATTACTGCCATTTCTTTATTATGCCAGGCTCTCTTGTCTCCTTGATCTTAAAGGTGCTCTTTTCTCTGGTTGGAACACTTCCTTCCTGCACTTCTTGTGCCCAATTTCTACTCTCCATCCTTTCATTTTCAGCTTAAGTGTCTTCTAGGAAATATATCCTAGTTTCTACTCACCATGACTTCTTAAGAAAGAATCAGGTACTCCTTTTTGTGTTTTCATAGTATCTTATAAACATCCCCACTAATCACTGCACTCAACACATAATCGCCTGTTTACTTGTTTAAATTTCACAAGATTTTAAAGCTCTCTGAGGGTAGAGTTGGAGCTTTGTTAATATTTTATTTGCATCTGGCCGTGAAAGGTGCTATCAATAAATATCTGTTGAATGACTCAATGAATTATTGAATAATAAAGGAATTAAATGTCAGGGTGAAATAAGGAGGTAGGCTTCTTTTGGAGATCAGTTCTTAAGAAAAGCAGATCAAGTGAAAATAAAAATTGTATCTCGTTGAATTATTTTGAGTTGTTATTATGAAGGCCTGTGGGTTTGTTTGTTGCACTATTTTAAAGCTTTTATTGCTGTCATTAATATGTGATCATCCCTGTTACTTGCATGTACATGCCTTTATGTTATTTGGTGGTTATTTGGTGGTTATTGGGGTTTGTGATCCCTGCCTAATGAACTTAATTGTATTAGTATTCTTGCCATAATTTACAATTAACGCCTAGTCTTTGGTTTAGCCTAAAGACTGTAGATTATTTCCCTCTCTCTCTCTCTCTCCTCTGTCTCCTCTTTCTCCTCACTCTCCCCTTTCTCCCCTCTCTCCCCTCTCTCCCTTCTCTCCTCTCTGTGTTTGTGTATTTTGTTCTCTCTCTCTTGGAGACGTGATCTAGTTGTGGCTCCAGAGTAAGTGAGAATTTTGGTTTGGGGCAGGACTTTGGGAGGGTTCTCTTAAAGATGAGGGACTTGGAAGCAACACCCAAAATTTCATCCTCCTTTTCTCTTTTCTGTGAGTAAGGGTGTACTTACTATTTTCCCGATGCTTTACATCTCATTTAATGTTTTCTACAACCCTCTAAGTGGTATGATGCGGGAAGTAACTTTCTCAGAGTTATTCTGTTAGGAAATAGTGTATTTTGAATTTGAACCTCTGTCCCAGTGCAGAGTTCATGAACTTTCCACAACACCAGCAGTTCTTTAGCTTCTTTGAAACTACTGACTTCTTAGGAGTACGAAGAGTCTACAGCCCACTTACCTTACTGATTCTCACTTTCACATAGAAAAAGAATTTAGTGATAGTAACAAAATATTAGGTTGTAGTTCGAGCTTGTATATATGAATTTTACGCTACGAAATAATCCCCTATAAACTTTTAAAACTCAGCAGTTTTATTACATTTAACTTGATATTGTGTTGGAAGTTATTTAAATGGCATACATTTGTCAACAAGACAACATTTATGAAGTATCATTGTATAGGCACTTTGGAGGGGTTCTGTTTACATAGGCTTTGTCAGTAAATGTGCCAGTAATTCCTATTTTAGCCATAATATATACATGATTTATAGTCTAGTGTTGAGAGAATTTAAGTTTCAGTAACAGTTTACTCAAGGATTAACCAAGTCTCCCACAACAAAATTCTGACAAATCTAGTTATTAATAATTAATAATTAGGAAATTGTAAAAATGATAAAGGTACAGCAATTCATAATTAGGAAGCAAGAATAACAATAATGAAAACAAAGACTAACTTAAAATATTACCAATGTCTTTTTTAAAACTGCAGGAATTTCAATCCACTTTCTTTATACACAGAATAGGTACTTTTTTAGGATTGCCAGACCTCTAGTAGTGACTGAATTAAAGTTCTTGAAATCCAGAAATATGCCGGTTTCTCTTTGTATGCTAGTATTAATATCTTTAATAACTCAATTTGGAATGATTACTAGTAAGAATCTCTTAGTCATATGTAATATTAGACTGGAATTGTACCTCCTTTTGTCTGTGAGAAATAAAGAACTTGCTTGTTCTTATTGAATCAGGTCATAGAGGACTTTAGATTATACTTGGAAATACAACCATGCTGTTTTTGTCTGCTAAGGAAGCTTTCCGTGTTAATAAGCATTTGGCTCCTGTGGGTAGAGTTCTTCAGCAGATCCTAACCAGGTTATTAGTCTCTTCTCTTAAAAGGCACAAGTATGCAATTTTAGTATATTATAGTCTCTTTCATTTCTGATTTTAATGAGTCCTGTCTCCATTTTTCTTGGTGAGTCTAACCAGAGGTTTGTTAATTTTGTTTATCTTTTAAAAGAAGCAGCTCTTCGTTTCATTGACTTTTCCTATTGTCTTTTTATTCTCTATGTTAGCAAGTTATTTCTGTTCTGATATTTATTTCCTTCCTTTTGCTAACTTTGGGCTTTGTTCTTTTTCTAGTTCTTTGAGGTGTAAAGTTAGGCTTTTTGAGATTTTTGTTCCTTGATGTAGGCATTTGTTCCTATAAACTTCCCTCTTAGAACTGCTTTTGTAGCATCCCACAGTTTTGGTGTGTTGTATTTCCATTTTCATTTGTCTCAAGGAATTTTTTTATTTCTCTGTTGATTTCTTCTTTGACCCATTGGTTCAGGTTTTTAATATGTTTTGATTTATTAATTTTTAGAGCCTTTTTTCCCCTCACAAAAATTTTCATGACCTCCTATCCTTCTAAAGTTATTATGCAGCACACATTCTTTTCTTCTCTTTTAGTTTTCTTGAAGAGCTAATACTTGATATTTCTACCTTTTTACCTTACAATTCACTCCTCATCTAGTTTCATTCTATATTCAGCTACTTTTTTGAAACTCACTAGTGAGTTTAGAATGTCACTCAGTTGAAGTGAAAAGAGTTCACATTTTGAGTTTGAAGGCCGAAGTACCTATTTTTATCATTTACTCATTGTACAACTCTAAAAAATATATCTTTATTACTCAAAATGTGGCCTGAAGACCAATAGTATTGGGTATCACCAAGGAGCTTGCTAGAAATGTAGAATTTAAGATTCCACCCCAGACCTGTTGAATCAGAATCTAACAAGATCTTCATTTAGAGCAGCACTGTTATGTCATTACCTATGAGACTTAATTTCCCTATTTGTAAAGTATAGATAATACTTGATGTATATATTAATCATCTTACTACCATCTGACATACCATATGTTTTACCAATCTACTTATTGCCTGCTTTCTATTAGAATGTAAGCTTTGCGAGACAGAATTAGAATATAAACTTTGTTTATTGCTTCCATTTCCTGTGTCTAGAACAGTGACTGGGCCATAGTAAACATTCATCTTTTTTTTGTTTTGTTTTGAATGAACATTACTTGTCAAATCTTGCCATTCATATTGCAGTCATTTACTTTCCACTGTCGTTTAGAACTACTTTTATTTAGAATTACTGTATTAGACAGTATAGAACATTTCCATTGTTGCAGAAAGCTCTGTTAGACAATGCTGCTTACACTTTTGTATGCCCTTTCTACCCATCTTAAACCTATATTTCTACAGTATAGTTCTGATCATATCTATCAGTAATTCTCTATGCATATAGAATTAAGTTTAAACTTCTTAGTGTAACCTTTAGAGTATTTACAGTTTCTTATAGTTAAAAATGCATATCTTATTATGGTTGTACTTATTAGGAGAGTCATTTAAACCCATTGCATGCATAGCATCCACCTGAGCCATATTGCATTGCCCTTGTGGACCTTGGGGGAAGGAGAATCTATGAAAATAAGGTGGCGATTCTTTGCTATGCCGTGGAATAAAGTATTTTGTCTTGATTGAGGAGTCTTGTATCTTCTGCCAGCATACATGACACAATAATAGGCTAACTTATTAGTTTATAAGTAAGGTGAAATCCAATCCCAGAGTAGACAGCATTTTCCCACCACATTGAAAATTATTTAAAAATCCAAATTTTAAGATCTGTATAATATTTCATTAAATAGTTTATGTAAATATTTCATTAAAAACTTTTAATCTATTGCTCTATTGTTGTATAGTTAAATTATTTACTCATTAGATTACTGCTTTAAATGGCTTCGTAATAAATATCTTTGAGTGTAACTATTGGTGTTCTTTGATGCTTTTTCCTTAGGATTCCATTCTAGAAGTATAAAGTCCCAAGGAAGGAAAGCTTGCTTTATTTTTTTTTAGTGCATAAAGAAAATTTTTTAATTCAAAAAAATATATATTAACAATATCAACAAATCTCTTTTTCTTTAGAAGATAATTCTAAAGGAGGCACAACTGAAATTACTCAATCCAACTTGAAACCAGGCATCACTACCATTCCTGGAGATTCACACATCGGATCTCATTTACCCTTGTCCCCTGAAGACTTTCCTCAATTTGTCGTAAGGTCTTCTGTGGAGAATACTGTTGGTCAACACACTGATACTCTCAACCAACAAATATTGGCAGATGGTCGTGTAACTGAAGAGACACCAGATGTTTCAGCTGTTCCTGAACTAGCAGACCAGAAGACTGGGATATCAGCAGTACTCTCTAGTTCCTACTCACGAAGAGAGAAACCCAGCGTTTTCTACCCACAGGCCTTGAGAAACAGTAATCTAACTGAAGAGGCTCTAAGAGTTTTAGCTGTTTCTGGAGCTGCTGACCAGAAGGCTGGCATATATACAATTCCTCCAAGTTCCTACTTACTTGGAGAGAAGCATAATATTTTCTACCAACAGGCATTGCCAGATAGTCACACAGAAGGGGCTCTGAAAGTTTCAGCTGTTCTTGCACCTGTTGACCAGAAGACTGAGAAAACAACAGTACCTTCTACTTCTTACTCAAATAGAGAGAAGCCCTTTGTTTTCTCCCAGCAACAGCTACCAGGCAGTCATCTAACTGAACAGACTCTGAAAGTTTCAGGTTTTGCTGAACCAGCTGATCAAACTACTGGGATACCAACAGTACCCTCTACTTCTTATTTACATGGAGAGAAGCCCCATGTTTTCTATCAACAGACAGAAAGTCATTTCACTGAAGAGGCACTGAAAGTTTCAGCTTCTCCTGGACTTGCTGACCAGAAGAGTGGGATACCTACAGTAACCTCTACTTCTTACTCACATAGAGAGAAGCCCTTTATTTTCTCCCAACAAGAGCTGCCAGACAGTCAGCTAATTGAACAGTCTCAGCAAGTTTCAGCTGCTCCTGTACCCACTGAACAGAAGACTGGGATATCAACTGTACCCTCTACTTCTTACTCACATGGAGAGAAACTCCATATTTTTTATCAGCAGGTGTTAACAGAAAGTCATCTAACTGAACAGGCACTGAAAGTTCCAGCTGCCCTTGGTTCTGCTGAAGAGAAGATTGGGGTACCAATAGTACCCTCTACTCCTTACTCACATAGTGAGAAGCCCAGTGTTTTCTACCAACAAGAGTCACCAGACAGTCATCTAACTGAACAGCCTCAGCAAATCTCAGCTGTTTCTGGATTCACTGACCAGAAAACTGGGGTTCCAACAGTTCCCTCTACGCCTTACTCACGTAGAGAGAAGCCCAGTGTTTTCTACCAGCAGGAGTCACCAGACAGTCATCTAACTGAACTACCACCCCAAATTTCAGGTGTTTCTGGATTCACTGACCAGAAGACTGACGGGATACCAACAGTAACTTCTGCTCCTTACTCACATAGAGAGAAGCCCAGTGTTTTCTACCAACAGGAGTTGCCGGACAGTCATCTAACTGAACAGCCTCAGCAAATTTCAGGTGTTTCTGCATTCGCTGACCAGAAGACTGGGGTTCCAACAATAACTTCTACTCCTTACTCACATAGAGAGAAACGCAGTGTTTTCTTTCACCAGGAGTTGCCACACAGTCATCTAAGTGAACGGGCATTGAAAGTTCCTGCTGCTCCTGGATCTGCTGAAGAGAAGACTGGGGTACCAACAGTACCCTCTACACCTTACTCACATAGAGAGAAGCCCAGTGTTTTTTACCAACAGGAGTTGCCGGACAGTCATCTAACTGAACAGTCTCAGCAAATTTCAGCTGTTTCTGGATTCGCTGATCAGAAGACTGGGATTCCAACAGTAACTTCTTACTCACATAGAGAGAAGCCCAGTGTTTTTTACCAACAGGAGTTGCCAGACAGTCATCTAACTGAACAGCCTCAGCAAATTTCAGCTGTTTCTGGATTCGCTGATCAGAAGACTAGTGGGATTCCAACAGTAACTTCTTACTCACATAGAGAGAAGCCCAGTGTTTTTTACCAACAGGAGTTGCCAGACAGTCATCTAACTGAACAGCCTCAGCAAATTTCAGCTGTTTCTGGATTCGCTGATCAGAAGACTAGTGGGATTCCAACAGTAACTTCTTACTCACATAGAGAGAAGCCCAGTGTTTTTTACCAACAGGAGTTGCCGGACAGTCATCTAACTGAACAGTCTCAGCAAATTTCAGCTGTTTCTGGATTCGCTGATCAGAAGACTGGGATTCCAACAGTAACTTCTTCTCCTTACTCACATAGAGAGAAACGCATTGTTTTCTATCAGCAGGAGTCACCAGACAGTCATCTAACTGAACAACCTCAGCAAATCTCAGCTGTTTCTGGATTCACTGACCAGAAAACTGGGGTTCCAACAGTTCCCTCTACGCCTTACTCACGTAGAGAGAAGCCCAGTGTTTTCTACCAGCAGGAGTTGCCGGACAGTCATCTAACTGAACTGCCTCAGCGAATTTCATCTGTTTCTGGATTCACTGACCAGAAGACTGGTGCGATACCAACAGTAACTTCTTCTCCTTACTCACATAGAGAGAAGCCCAGTGTTTTTTACCAACAGGAGTTGCCGGACAGTCATCTAACTGAACAGCCTCAGCAAATTTCAGCTGTTTCTGAATTCGCTGACCAGAAGATTGACAGGATACCAACAGTAACTTCTTCTCCTTACTCACATAGAGAGAAGTCTAGTGTTTTCTACCAACAGGAGTTGCCAGACAGTCATCTAACTGAACAGCCTCAGCAAATTTCAGCTGCTTCTGAATTCGCTGACCAGAAGATTGACAGGATACCAACAGTAACTTCTTCTCCTTACTCACATAGAGAGAAGCCTAGTGTTTTCTACCAACAGGAGTTGCCGGACAGTCATCTAACTGAACAGCCTCAGCAAATTTCAGCTGCTTCTGAATTCGCTGACCAGAAGATTGACAGGATACCAACAGTAACTTCTTCTCCTTACTCACATAGAGAGAAGCCTAGTGTTTTCTACCAACAGGAGTTGCCGGACAGTCATCTAACTGAACAGCCTCAGCAAATTTCAGCTGCTTCTGAATTCGCTGACCAGAAGATTGACAGGATACCAACAGTAACTTCTTCTCCTTACTCACATAGAGAGAAGCCTAGTGTTTTCTACCAACAGGAGTTGCCGGACAGTCATCTAACTGAACAGCCTCAGCAAATTTCAGCTGTTTCTGGATTCACTGACCAGAAGACTGACGGGATACCAACAGTAACTTCTGCTCCTTACTCACATAGAGAGAATCCCAGTGTTTTTTACCAACAGGAGTTGCCATACAGTCATCTAACTGAACAGGCACTGAAAGTTCCATCTGCTCCTGGATCTGCTGAAGAGAAGACTGGCATACCAACAGTTCCTTCTACGCCTTACTCACATAGAGAGAAACCCAGTGTTTCCTACCAGCAGGAGTCACCAGACAGTCATCTAACTGAACAGCCTCAGCAAATTTCAGCTGTTTCTGGATTTGTTGATCAAAAGACTGGGGTTCCAACAGTACTGTCTACTCCTTACTCACATAGAGAGAAACGCATTGTTTTCTACCAGCAGGAGTCACCAGACAATCATTTAACTGAACAGCCTCAGCAAATTTCAGCTGTTTCTGGATTCGCTGACCAGAAGACTGGGGTTCCAACAGAACTGTCTACTCTTTACTCACATAGAGAGAAACGCATTGTTTTCTACCAGCAGAAGTCACCAGACAATCATTTAACTGAACAGCCTCAGCAAATTTCAGCTGTTTCTGGATTCGCTGACCAGAAGACTGAGGTTCCAACAGAACTGTCTACTCCTTACTCACATAGAGAGAAGCCCATTGTTTTCTACCAACAAGAGTCACCAGACAGTCATCTAACTGAACAATCTCAGCAAGTTTTAACTATTCCTGGATTCACTGAACTGAACACTGGGATACTAACAGGGTCCTCTGGGTCCTACTCGTTTGAAGGAAAGCCCCATATTTTCTACCGGCAGGCATTACCAGATAGTCATCTAACTGAAGAATCTCTGAAAGTTTCATCTGCTCCTATACCAGGTGACCAGAAGACTGATATACTAACAGTACCCTCTAGTTCCAGCTCACATAGAGAGAAGCCCAATATTTTCTACCAACAGGAGTTGTCAGACAGTCATTTAACTGAACAGACTCAGGAAGTTTCAACTGTTTCTGGACCATCATCTGACCAGAAGACTGGGATAACAACAGTTACTTCTACTTCTTACTTTCATAGGGAGAAGCCCTTTATTATCTACCCACAGAGTTTATCAAACAGTCATCTACCTGAAGAGGCTCTGAAAGTTACAGTTTTTCCTGGACCAGCTGACCAGAAGACTGGGTTACCATCAGAACCTTCTAGTTCCTACTCTACTAAAGAGAAACCTATTAGTTTCTATCCACAGGTCTTACCAGACATTCATTTTACTGAAGAGGCCCTGAAAGTTTCTACCATTTCTGAACCACCTGACCAGAATACTGGGGTACCAACACAGAGCTTGACAAAGGGTCATGTACCTGAAGAGGCTCTGAAAGTTTTAGTTGTTCCTAGACCAGCTGACCAGAAGACAGGGGTACCAATAGTACTCTCTACTTCCTATCCACATAGAGAGAAGCACATTATTATTTCACCACAGGCCTTGCCAGACAGTCATCTACTTGAAGAGGCTCTAAAAGTTTTAGCTGTTTCTGGACCTGCTGACCAGAAGACTGGGTTACCATCAGAACCTTTTAGTTCCTACTCAGATAGAGAGAAGCCCATTATTTTCTCCCCACAGAGCTTGACAAAGAGTCATATACCCGAAGAGGATCTGAAAGTTTTAGCTGTTCCTAGACCAGCTGACCAGAAGACTGAGACTGAGGTACCAATAGTACCCTCTACTTCTTACCCACATAGAGAGAAGCACATTATTATTTCACCACAGGCTTTGCCAGGCAGTCATCTACTTGAGGAAGCTCTAAAAGTTTCAGCTGTTTCTGGACCTGCTGACCAGAAGACTGGGTTACTATCAGAACTTTCTAGTTTCTACTCACCTAGAGAGAAGTCCAGTATTTTCTCCCAACAAGAGTTGCTACATAGTTATCTAACTGAAGAGACTTTGAAAATTTCATCTGCTTCTGGAATAGGTGACCAGAAGACTGGGGTACCAACAGTACCTTCAAGTTCCTACTCACTCGGAGGGAAACCCATTATTTTCTACCAACAGGCCTTACCAGATAGACATCTCACTGAAGAGGCTCTGAATGTTTCAGCTTCTCCTGGACCAGCTGACCAGAAGATTGGGATACCTACAATAACCTCTCCTTCCTACTCTCTTAAAGAGAAGCCCCTTATTTTCTACCCACAGTCCTTGTCAGACAGGCAGCTAACTGAAGAGGTTCAGAAAGTTTCAGCTGTTCCTCTACCAAGTGACCAGAAAACCAGAATACCGTTAGTGACCTCTGCTTCCTACTCAAATAAAGAGAAACCCATTATCTTCTACCAGCAGGCCTCGCCAGATAGTCAGCCAACTGTAGAAGCTCTGAAAGTTTCAACTGTTCCTGAACCAGGTGACCAGAATACTAGAAAACCAGCAGTAACCTCTGCTGCTTACTCACAGAGAGAGAAGCCTGTTATTTCTTACCAACAGAAGTTGCCAGGTAGTCATCTAACTGAAGAGGCTCCGAAAGTTTCAGGTATTCCTGGAACAGCTGACCAGAAGACTGGGTTACCCGTAGTACCATCTAGTTTCTATTCTTATAGAGAGAAGCCCATCATTTCTTACCAGGAAGAATTGTCAGATCTTACTCAGACGGCTTTAAAAGTTTTAGGCATTTCTGGACCAGGTAACCAGAAGACTAGGATACCAGTAGTAACTTCTACTTCTTATTCACATGGAGAGAAGCCTGTTATTTCTTACCAGCAAGACTTGCCAGATCCTAATGAAGATGCTTTAAATGCTTTAGTGGTTCCTGGACCAGTTGATCAGAAGACTGGTATACGAATTGTGCCGCCTTCTTCCTATTCACATAGAGAAGGTTCCATCTTTTCTTACCAGAAGGAATTGCCAGATATTACTGAAGAAACTTTGGAAGTTTCCACTGTCCCTGGACCAGCTGACCAGAAGACTGCAATACAAATAATCCCCTCTAGTTCCTACTCATATAAAGAGAAGGGCAGTATTTTTAACCAGCAGAAGCTGCCAGATACTACTGAAGAAGCTTTAAACGTTTTTGTTATTCCTGGACCAGCTGACCAGAAGACTGAGATACTAGCAGGACCTTCTAGTTCTTACTCACATAAAGAGAAACCCAAGATTTCGACTGTGATTGGACCAGATGACCAGAAGACTCCATTACTGACAGTTTTTCATAATTCTTATTCTCAGAGAGTAAAGCCCAGTATTTTCTTTAAACAGCATTTGCCAGGTAGACATCATGGTGAAGATATTCTGAAGATTTCATCTGTCCCTGAACCAACTGACGTGAATTCTGGGATACCAGTACATCTTCCTAGTTCCTATTCTCACAGAGAGAAATCTAATATTTCCTACCCACAGGAATTGCCAGACAAACATCTAACTGAAGATGTACTGAAGATTTCAGCAATTCCTGGATCAGTTGACCAAACAACTGTGTTACCAGCAGCAACTCCTAGTTTTATTTCACACAGAGAAAAACCAAATACATTCTCTCAGTGGGATTTGGCAGATAGGTATCTAACTGAAAACGCCCTGAAGTTCTCACGTGGTCCTGGGCAATCTGATCAGATTACTGGGTTATCAACAGTTTCCCCTGGTGCTTATTATTCACATAGTGAGAAGCACAAACTTGTTTCAGACCATGTCCAAAAACTAATAGATAATTTGGATTCTCCTAACTCTAGTATTATCTCAAACAATATGTCTTTAAATTCTCAGGCTGATGGTAGAATTGTAATAAATAAGCCAGAACCTTCAGGTTTTGATGATGTAGGCTCTGAGGAATTCCAATATACAGACAATGGTTCTAAAACTCTTAAAGAGATTCGGACACTTTTAATGGAGGCAGAAAATATAGCACTGAAACGATGCAATTTTCCTGCTCCCCTTGTCCCTTTCAGAGATGTTAGTGATATTTCATTTATTCAGTCTAAGAAGGTGGTTTGCTTCAGAGAACCCCTTAAAACTGATGAATCTAATGTCGATTTGCCTCAGAGACAGCCATTCACAGAGGAAAGCCCAAGCAACAAGTGTATACAGAAAAATATTAGCACACAGACGAATCTCAAATGCCAGAGAGGCATTGAAAATTGGGAGTTTATTAGTTCAACTACAGTTAGAAATCCTCTACAAGAAGCAGAAAGCAAAGCTAGAGAGGGATTAGATGAAACCCTTCGGCACTGTAAAGCAGTCAAATCTGTAATGAGATCTGAACCTGAAGGGTGTAGTGGAACCATTGGGAATAAAATTCTCATCCCTATGATGACTTTCATAAAAAGTGATTCAAGTAGTGATGCAAGTTCCTGTTCATGGGACAGTAATTCGTTAGAGTCAGTTTCTGATGTTCTTCTAAACTTACTTCCATATGCTTCACCGAGGACAAGCATGACAGATAGCAGAGAGGAAGAGGGTGTGTCAGAGAGTGATGATGGGTGTGGTAGTAGTGTAGATTCACTGGCTGCACATGTGAAAAACCTTCTGAAATGTGAATCCTCATTGAATCATGCTAAACAAATACTCAGAAATGCGGAGGAAGAGGAATGTCGGGTACGAGCACGAGGTAGGAATTGATAATTTGTTATTAAGTCAGATGAAGCTTATACACATAGTTTAATAAGTTAAGTGTTTGGAATTCTAAATTTATTTTCTTGTAGAATGTTAGGGTGATTACACTTTCCACTAGCAATCTAGTTTACGTCCATTTAACCAATGATGTAGCTAAATCACAGTATTAATAGTGCTAGTCTGAGTTTAGGTCCTTATGAAAAGTAGGTTCTTATGTCGGAGAGTAAGGAGATAGCTTGGGTTTCCAGACTCCTAAAGCTTTTATGTTTCCCCTAATCTGCCCATTGTAATACACTTATTTTGGATACAGAAAAAAACAAAAAACAGTTTGCTCTGCTCTAAATCACTCTATCATAAAACTATATATACTTTCTCATCCCTTTGCTAATGAAATTCTTAGAGCAAATCTTAGACATTAGAAAAAAACTAATCAAGGTATTTCACACTAAAACTTGAGTTAACATATTTAAAAGAATATTTGCTAATCCCATTAGTCTCTAATAGTAAAATTCCATTAAAAAAGAAAAAAAGTCTTGACAATATGAGGAATATATTTTGGAGGGCAATTTATAAGCAGGCCTACCTGGGAATCTTTCCTTGAGATTAACTGCCTGTATCATTTCTTCTATTGCTTACGCATATTTTGATTCTCAAAAAACAACTGCAAGTTTTATTATTTTAAAATACCAGCTCTCATGGAGGTGACAGTAACTAGCATGAGCTAATGGGGAAGGCAGAGAGATTGTCTTGATTAGAAGGAAGATTAAGATAATATGATTGAATACCATATTTAATGTGGCCTCTTTGGAGAAATATCTGTAGAATATGGTAAAATCAGACTTTTAAAGTGAAATGATCTCAAGAACTTGTAATAGTTTGTCATATAATTGAGAGTATATGTTTTTTGCTAAGCATGTGGTATGCATTAAATTGGGTTATTGATGATCTTCTGTGCTCTTATAATCACTAACAAATTATCACATTTGCGTTGTCTTATCTCAAGTGTTTTTATGCTTTCTCTCCAGCCTGGAATCTGAAGTTTAATATGGCTCGTGACTGTGGCTACTCCATTTCAGAATTAAATGAGGATGACAGGAGAAAAGTAGAAGAGATCAAAGCAAAATTATTTGGTCATGAGAGAACAACAGATTTGTCCAAGGTATTAAAGAAATCTAGTCTAACCAGTATACTGTGTACCAGAAACTAATATAAAAAAATATGGAATGCCAACTGTAATTGGGGAGAAAAAAGAAAGAGAAAAGAAAACTATAAAAGAGAAAATGTAGAAGAAAGGGGAGTAGAATTTGGATGTCTTACGTAGACCTTGGTGACTAGCTGAGTTACTGATATGATAGTCTTTGGCTTAAAATATTAAGAGTCTTAAATCTTCAAAAGTTAAGATTAAGGATTAATTCTATAGGTTTTGATTAATTCCAAATATATCTATTGAAAAAAACTTACTTCCTTTGGAAAATAAGAGTGGATTTGTTTTATTGGTAAATTGTCACTTCTGTTTTCTCTTGAGGGTGATATCAGCTATTTTTAGATGTATATTCTCTGCTTAAGAACACAGAGCTATAATAGCCTACGTATAAGTGACTTTCTTTTTAATAGTATTTATTTTCCTTCTGTTGTGAACTGTTTCAGGCGTAGAAAAGAATCTATCTATATATCTATAGATATACATATCATGTATATAAAGAATAAAGTAAAATTAATTTCTGTATATTAGCCATTCTGTTTGAGAAATAGAATGTTACCAAAGAGCACTGAAGTCCTGTGTCCCTTTCCCCAGTCATAACTCTTTTACTTCCTATCCTGACATGTATTGGTTTTCTTGCTGTTCAGTATGGTTTGAACTCTATAATAGGTGGAATTAACATGGTATATATAATTGTGTTTTTCATACAGTTGTAGGTTTTTGAGATTCTTCTGTGTAATTGTACATAGCTTTAGTTTATTCCTTTTTATTTCTGTACGTATTCATTGTATCAATATAACATAGTTTATCCATTCTCTTGTGGGTAGGGCATTTGGTCTTCTATTATGAACAGTAATAGGGTATAATAATACCTGTCTTAATAGGGTTTTCGTATGGCTTACCTGAGATAATGCCTATAAAATACCTAGTAGAATGTGTGGTGTCTAGTTAGTACTCAGTAATTGGCACTTGCAGTTATTATTAATCCTGTAAAAATTGATATGGGTATCATATGTGTAGACTTTATAGCCTAATTCATAGTTTCTTAGAAAATTGTTCATATAGCATAATTATTTTGACTTATCAATTTTAGAAAAGTTTTTTTTAATTTGTTTATTTTAATTAGTTTCAAGTATACAGCACATTAGTTACACATCTACATAGTTCATAAAATGATCCCCTCAATTGCTCCCTCCCTCCCCTGGCCCTCCACTTAGCTGACATATTAATGCTAACTGCATTCCCTATGCCATGTTCCCCATCCCCGTGACCAACTATCAACTACTAATTTGTACTTCTTTAACCCTTCACCTCATTCTCCCAGCTTCCCAACCCTTCTTCCCTCTGTCCATCACCAAATTGTCAACTACATTTGTGAATCTGTTTTTGATTAGTTTGTTCTTTTTGTTCCTTAGACTCCACATATATGTGAAATCATATGGTATTTATCTTTCTCTGTCTGACTTAATTTCACTCAGCATAATAACCTCTAGGTCCATCCATGTCATTGCAAATGATAGGATTTCATTTTTTTTAATGGCTGAGATCTTGGCTATTGTAAATTGTGCCATCATGAATACTGGGGTGCATAGATCTTCACGAATTATTGTTTTGGTTTTCTTTGGATAAATACCCAGAAGTGCAGTTGCTGGCTCAAAAAGTATATTCATTTTTAATTTTTTGAGAAACCTCCATACTGTTTTCCATAGTGGCTATACCAATTTGCAGTCCCACCAACAATGTATGAGGGTTCCTTTTTCTCCACATCCTCGCCACCACTTGCTCTTTTTTGATTTATTGGTGATAGCCATTCTGACAGGTGTGAGGTGAAAAGGTTTTTACAAGTATAAATTAGATTGGATTTTAGGTTTACATATATGCTTGTGAAAAACAAAATTAACAAATAATAAAATAGATGATTAGTTACCTTAGCATTCTTTGTTTAAAGTATGTATTTTCCCGTGATCTTTATTTCCTTATTTCTTTAATCTTCATATGTTGATGTTTTCATACCCCCTCAGAAATCAAATTGCCTTTCTTTAGGTAGACTGTAGTTTGTATTCCTCTTAAAATAGAGTGTCCTGAATTAAATTAAGCCTAGAATTTCACATGTGATCTGACCAGCATGAAGTATATTTAGTAATTTTCTTTGCTGATGTTTTCTTTTATGATTTTTAATGTTCATATCATACTATGGCATGTAAAAAAGAAAGAAAGAAAAAAACATGAACTGCTGTCCAGATTTTTATTCTCATTTCTTGTGCATAATTCTTTTTTAATTCTGCTGTATCTTATTGATTTTATATCAATGTTCAAGCCTATTGAAATGATTTTATATTTTAATTAGGTCATCTATTATATTAAATATCTCTCCAGCTTTGTGGCATTTATTCAGTAAATATTTTTGTCCAAATATTTGATAAAAATGTTTAAAGACAAAGTTATCAGGGAAAAGTCTAAAATTTCTTGAATAAGATTTTCTAACTGGAGTAATTACCATGATATCATTCAACCTGCAGTTTACGTGTGTTATATTTGACTTCCTTCAATTTCTTATCTGAGTAATTATGAACTATAGTTTGTCAGGTATAACTTGGTCTTAGTGAACTCATGTTGGTCACAACTGTATATATATTTTTGGATGCTTTTTAATTTAAATATATGATCATTTCTCCTTAAAACTACTCTAAAAACAACTTTATGTAGGTATATAATATTCCATTTTATGATTATAAGACTTTAATCATTCCTCTATTGTTGGAAATTTACTTATTCATTCAAAAAATGCTTATTAGATACCTAACATTTGCCAGTCCATATGCCGAGGACATATCACTGAAGAAAATAGACAAAAATTCCTTCCTTACATTCAAGTGAGAGGGTACAGATAGCAACCAAATAAATAATTAAACTGTATAATATTTCAGTTGGTAAGATGCCAAGGAAACAAAGCAGAATGGTCAAGGAATGCCCTGACAAGGAAATATTGGATCAAATATCTAAAGATGGTACAGGAGCAAGCCATTTGGATATCAGTAGCATTCCAGACAAAAATAGCATGTACAAAATCCCTGATGTTAGAGGGTGCCTGGTGTGTTAAAGGATAGTAAGGAGGCCTGTCCTTACTAAAGATAGTAATGTTCAAGATAATTGGAGAGAGACACTAAAAGAGAGAAGATTGAATTGTGGAGGGCAGTAGTTCTTATCAGGGACAGTAAATGCCTCCCAAAGGCATATTTTAGAAATTTATGTCTGTTGTTTTAGTCATCACATAATGGAGGGTTGCTTCTGGAAGGTAGTAGATAGGTGTCAGAGATATTAGAAGTCTTGCAATACAGAAGAAAGTCTTGCACAATGAAGAGTTTTTCCTTATCACATGCAACATTTAAAATTCATTTCTGTAAAAAACCTGTTTTAATTATTTCAATGTTTCATTTCATTGTCATGCTTTTTAGGTGGTTTTACTGTAGAACATTTCTTGTTTTTCCTTGTCTTTCATCACTTTGACATTTTTGAAGAGTACAGCCCAGTTACTTTGTAGAATGTCCCTCAAAGTGAATTTGTCTGATGTTTTGTCACAATTAGATTCAAGTTTGATTTTTCTGTAGAAACACAACAGAAGTAATGATGTACTTTTCCTGTTGTATCATATCAGGAGATGCATTATGTTCATTTGTCTTAATACTGACAATGTTAGCTTGTACCACTAAATTAAGATGGTATCTTAATAAAAAGGTAAGTTTTCTCCACTTTAAAGTTAATTTATAAGTGTGTCTTATATATCAATCAATAAATAACAAGTATGAGGGAGAGATACTTTGAGACTATGTAAATATCTTGTTATTAAACTTTAACCTAATTTAGTGTCTGTTGATGATTTGAACTGAATCATTAATAAGCTGCAATATAGAGATTGAAAAAATTTGTTTAGCATTTCTTTAACATTTATTACTTGGAATTCTAAGAGTTTTCCATTATTCTCCCCATATATTATATCAGCATGGACTCTTGGATTTTTCTTTTACTCAAAGGGTATAACCTATTGCTACTGTTGTTTATTTTGATACTTAAATTATCCCACACTGCCAGTGAGAGCCCTTTTAAGTTGGCTGCTGTGTAGTTTTGATATATCTCCATTATTCTTGGAGCACCTACTTAGAAGAAGATATTCCAAGCAAATCTTTTATTTTCTCTTCACCAGCCCTGAAATCAGACATTTCTCCAAAGGGCCCCTATTCCTTTTAGAAGAGGCTGGTATGTAGAAGCCAAGATCTGTATGCTAGGTGTGCTTACTGATCTTGTGATGCTATTGCATTTAGGCATCCTCAGCAGATAGTTTGTATATACATAATTATACACACATTCCCTGCCCCCCCCGTTCTCTTATTTATCAATATTAAAAAACCATTAGAACTGTCAGTGTACACTGGTACGAACGTTGAGTTCCATTTCAGTACCATTGGCATAGTCTAGCCTTTCCTCTTTCTATATTTGTAACTCACTTCCTTGATAGTGAGAAACTTGGCTTTCATTATCCTTAATATATTTACCTATTTGCTTAAACTCCCCTGTATGTTTCTCCCTTGGCCTCAGCAATCATAGTAGCCTCAACAGGTCAGGTTTCTTTCATAGTCTCAAGTCCCATTCCCAACCCATAAGTTTTGTATGTAATACCATTATCATTATACCATATCGAATATTTTTAAATTTTCATTAATATCTTCCAACAATAAAAGACATAATGTAGTAGGATATTTTCAATATGCTGAAAAAAAGTATCTACCTAGAATTCTATGCCCAGTGAAAATCTCTTTCAAGAATGAGGCAAAGTATGAGCACACAGTGTAAACATATATGCCTTACTGTTAAAATGTACAGCTGAAACTTATTGGATTTCTTTAACCAATGTCAGCATAAAAAAATTAAAAAAAAAAAATGAGGCAAAATAAAATGATTTTAGACAAAAGCAGTTTTTCATCATTTAACATGATTCTAAGTGGTGTACCTCAGTCAGATTGTAGAAAAATGACCCCAGATGGAAAATTTGTGATGTAGGAAGGATTAAAGAGCAAAGGAGGTGTTTTGTAAATATGCAGATAAATGTAACCAAAAACTAAATGTATAAAACAAACATAACAGAATTTTCAGGTCTGAGATAAAGCATGATATAAAATTAAATTATAGGACAATATCTTTTAGATTGGAAGCTGTGTAAATGGAGTTAAATTGTTCTAAATTCCTTAATTGTTCATGAGGAGGGTAGGCATATTGTTTACTTTAGATTAATAAATAATGTGTTATAATTTCTAGGATAATTGTGTCTCCTATATCATTCTCAAAATTAATTTAAGATGGATCATAGACCTTAATGTGAAAGGTGAAACAAGAAAGCTTCTTGAAGAAAATCTCTTAATGATGTTGAGATAGACAAATATTTCTTAAGTAGGATAGAAAAGTCACTACCGTAAAAGAAAGGATTGGTATATTGCTCTTCATGAAAGTTAAAAACATTTGGTCATCAAAAGGCACCATGAAGAGTAAAAAGTCAAGCCATAGAGTGGAAGATATATTTATTTGTAATACATATATTTGACAAAAGACTTAAATCCAGAATATATAAACAACTACATACAAATCACTTCTCCTCCCCCGCCCAGACTTCAAAGGCTGCTTCACAAAGGAAGATATCCAAGTAGCCAATAAGCATTTGAAAAGATTCTCAATGTAATGGCCTTTCAGAGTAATGCATATTAAAACTATAATGAAATTCTGCTTCATACTAACAAGTCACTAAAGTTAAAAGGAGAGTAATACTAAATATTGGTTAAGGTGTAGAGCAAATGAAATAATCATATAATTCTGATAAGAGGATAAATTGGTACAATATTTTTTTAATTAAATTTTTTAATTGAGGTAACACTGGTTAACATTATATAAGTTTCAGGTGTACATCATTATAATTCGATCTCTGTATACATGATAGCGTGTTCACCACCAAAAGTCCAGTTTCCATCTGTCACCATATATTAACTCGCTTTATCTATTTCATCCTCCCTCCAGCTCTTTCTCTTGGTAATCACCACTCTGTTGTCTGTGGCTGTGAGTTTGTTTTTGTTGTTTTATTTGTTCATTTGTTTCTTTTTTGTTTTATATTCCACATGAGTGAAATCATACAGTTTTTGTCTTTTTCTGACTTATTTCATTTAGTATAATGCCCTTAAGATTCATCAGTGTTGTTGCAAATGACAGTGTTTCATCTTTTTATGACTAAGTAGTATTCCATTGTGTGTGTGTGTTCATGTGTGCGTGTACCACATCTTTATCCATTTGTCTGTTGATGGGCACTTAGGTTGTGGCCATATCTTGGCCATTGTTAATAATGCTGCATTGAACATAGGAGTATATATATCTTTTTAAATTAATGTTTTCATATTCTTTGGATAAATACCCAGAAAAGGAATTGTTAGATCATATTGTAATTCTATTTTGAACTCTTTGAGGGATCTTACTGGTTTTCCTAGTGGCTACACCAATTTATATTCCCACCAACAGTGCACGAGGGTTCTCTTTTCTCAGTACCCTCTCCAGTACTCGTTATTTCTTGCTTTTTGATAATAGCCATTCTAATAGCTGTGAGATAATATCTCATTATGGTTTTGATTTGCATTTACCCAACCATTAGTGATGTTGAACATGTTTTCTTGTTCATATATCTTCCTTGGAAAGATGTCTATTTATGTCCTCTGCCCAGTTTTTAATTAGGTTGTTTGTTTTCTTGTTGTTGAGTTGTGTGGGTTCTTTATATATTTTTGATTTTAACCCTTTATTGGAAATATCATTTGCAAATATCTTCCTAATCGGTTTGGTTTCCTTTTCATTTTGTTGATGGTTTCTATTGCTGTGTAGAAGCTTTTAGGTTTGATATGGTCCCATTTGTTTATTTCTGTTTTTGTTTCTCTTGCCTTTGGAATTAAATTTACAAAAACTCCACTAAGACCAGTGTCCAGAAGCTTTATGCCTACGTTTTCTTTTATGTATTTTATTGTTTCAGGTCTTATATTTAAGTCTTTCATTCATTTCGAGTTAATTTTTGTGTAGAATGTAAGATAGTGGTCTAGTTTCTTTCTTTGGATATGGCTGTCCAGTTTTTCCAACATTTTATTGAAGAGACTTTCCTTTCTTTGTTGTTTATTCTTAGCTCCTTTCTCATAAATTAGTAGTCCATATATGTATGGGTTTATTTCTGGGTTTTCAATTCTGTTTTGTTGGTCCGTATCTGTTTTTCTGCCAATACCATACTGTTTTGATTACTGTACCTTTGTAGTATAGTTTGAAATAAGGGGGTGTAATACACCCAGCTTTATTGTTCTTTCTTAGGGTTGCTTCAGCTATTCAGGGTCTTTTGTGGTTCTATATAAATTTTAGGATTTTTTGTTCTATTTCTATACCTTAAAATGTTTTTGTTTTTTGTTTTTTGTTTTTTTATAAATGTTGTATCTTGTCACATGCTTTTTCTGTACCTATTGATAGAATCATATGATTTTTATCCTTTATTTTGTTAATATAGTGTATCACATTGATTGATTTGCAGAAGTTGAACCATTCTTGCATCCCTGGAGTGAATCCCACTTGATTGTAGTGTATGATCCTTTTAATGCATTGTAGTGATTTGTTGAAGATTTTCACATCTATGTTTATCAGAGATAATGGCCTGTAATTTTCTTTTTTTCTTCATTGCCCTTTCCTGATATTATGGGAATGTTGGCTTTGTGAAATGAGTTAGGGAGCATTTCCTCCTCTTTGATTTTTTGGAAGAGTTTGAGAAGGATGACTATTAAACCATTTTTGAATATTTGTTAGATCACCAGTGCCGTCATCTGGTCCTGCCTAGACTTCTGTTTTTTGGGAGGTTTTTGATTACTCTTTCATTTTCCTTAGTAGTAGTAATCAGTCTGTTCACATTCTCCATTTTTTTCATGATTCAATCTAGGAAGATTGTATGAGTCTAACAATTTGTCCATTTTAAGTTTTCCAATTTGGTGTTGTATAGCCTTTCATAGTATTCTTTTAAGATCCTTTGTATTTCTTGGGTATTCATTGTAGCTTCTCTTTCATTTCTGATTTTATTTATTTGGGTCTTCTGTTTTTCCTTGGTGAGTCCAGCTAAAGGCTTATCAATTTTGTTTATCTTTTTAAAGAAATAGGTCTTAGTTTCATTAATCTTTTCTATTGTCTTTTTAGTGTCTTTTATTTTTGCTCTGATTTTTATTATTTTCTTTCTTCTACTGACTTTGGGCTTCCATTTTTTTTTTTTTTTCTACATAGTTATAATGTAATGGTAGGTTGTTTACTGGGATTTTTCTTGAGGGTAGGCCTATATTGCTATAAATTTTCCTTGTGGTACCACTTTTGCTGCATCTCAAAGGTTTTTGTGTTTTCTTGTGTGTTATATTTTCATTTCTCTCTATGTATCTTTTGATTCCTGTATCTTTTGATTTCTATTTTTATTTCTTCATTGACCCAATAGTTGTTCATTAGTGTGTTTTTTAATCTCCACATATTTGTGATTTTTCCAGCTTTCTTCTTTTAGTTGATTTCTAGTTTCATACCATTGTGGACAGAAAAGATGCTTAATATGATTTCAGTCTTCTTACATTTATTGAGACTCGTTTTATGTCTCACTGTGGACTATTTATGAGAATCTTCCATGTGCACTTGAGAAGAATGTGTTTTCTTTTGCTTTTGGGTGGAAAGTTTTGTAAATATTAAGTCCATCTGATACAATGTGTTATTTAAGCCCGATGTTTCCTTGTTGACTTTCTGTCTGGATGATCTATTCATTGGTATAAGTGAGGCGTTAAAGTTGTCTACTATTGTTTTGATGCATATTTTAGGTCTCTTAGTAGTTGTTTGATATATTTTGATGCTACTAAGTGTTGGGTGTTTATATGTTAATGTTAATGTTATGTCTTGATGACTTGTCCCCTTTATCATTATAAAATGGCTTGATGTCTATCTTGTCTGTTATAAGTATGGCTATACCTTCTTTCTTTCTGGATACCCTTTGCCTGGAGTATCCTTTCACATTGAGCTTATAATTGTCTTTGGAGCTGAGATCGGTCTCTTGAAGAGAGCATATATTTGGGTCTTATTTATTAATCCATTCACCTGCTCTGTACCTTTTGATTGGTGAGTTCAGTCCATTTACATTTAGAATGATTATTGGTACAATATTTTTTAAATCTAAATTTAGCATTATCTAATAAAGGTAGACTTATGTGTGCCTTAAGACACTACAGTCCTACTTCCAGGTATGTGCTCAAGTGACATCAGTGTGTATATTCACCAAAAGACATGGTCAAATGTAATCGTAGTAGCCAAAAACTGAAAACAATGTGAATGTCCATCAAGAATAGAGTAGATGAATCAATTGCGATTTATTCATACAGTGGAATTCTTCATAGCAATAGAAAAGAACAAACTACTGCTGTCTCAACAACACTGAAGGATTTCACATGTTTAGCAAATGAGTCACACAGAATAAGTCCATTTCTATGAAATTCAAAAACAGGCAAACTAATCTAATTTTGAATAAAGTAAGAGTAATGGTTACCTCTGGTAGGGACAGGTGGGTGATATGACTGGGCAGAGAAACAAGAGGTCTTCTCAGGCATAAGAGGTGTTGTATATTTGGATTTGGGTGGCATTTACACACATATAAAAATTATCAAGCTTTCAGTTCAGATTTATGTACTTTACTGAATACCTGTTATACATTAATAAAAAACATAGAACAAGAGAGACGAGTTGAGATCACAGATAGCTTTAAATAAGATAACAATTTCTTATAGCAGCAATAACTAAAAGTATGAAGAGATGAGTCTAACAAAAGATATATAAGATCTTTATTGGAGAATATTAAAATTCTACTGAGTCATGAAAGAAGAACTAAGTAAATAGAAAGACATTGTATGTATTAAAAGGAAGATTATTTAGGTCGCACAGGCTGCTTCAAAGAATCAAGGCATGGATTTAAAAAATTTTTAATTGTGGTAAAATACACATAGTATAAAATTTACCATCTTAACCATTTTAAAGTACATGGTTCACTGTTATAAAGTACATTCATATTGTACAACCATCATCGCCATACATACAGAACTCTTTTCATCTTGCCAAAATGAAATTCTACCCATTAAACTATTTCTCTCCATTCTACCCTACCCTCAGCCCCTGGCAATCACCATTCTACTTTCTGTCTGATTTTAATTAAGTACCTCATATAAGTGGAATCATATAATATTTGACTTTTTATGATTGGTTTATTTCATTTAGCATAATGTCTTCAAGATTTATATATGTCATAGCATATGTCAGAATTTCCTTAAAGCGAGTCCCTTGGAGATAGCGTATAGGTGAACCTCCCTGCCCCCCCACCCATTCTGCCAATTTCTGTTTGATTAGAGAGTTTAATCCTTTACTTTCAAAGTAATTGCTGATAGTCAGAGCTAGTTCTGTCATTTTATTTTTTTTGCTATGTTAAATAATTGATTTTCATGTACAAGTGCAGTGCCAAATCATTAAGATTATTTATCTTACTGACCTCTAGTCCACAAAAGTGCAGAGGATAAGAAATTACATTTTGTAGGCTTCTAAACACACCTTCTTACATTGCTTTTGGCACAAACTATTAAGATCATTTTGACCCCTCTCAGGCTATGAAAACAAAATCTTATTTGTATTTAAAAATTTACTGACTCCTCAGCAGGATATTGTTTCCTTGCTTTCTCTTTTTTGTTTGGTAACTTATGAAGATAGGAAAAATTTGAAGTTAATAATTTATATCATCATGGTATATGGACTAATAACTCAAGTTTATAAGAAAACCATAAACTTAAGAGTAAATATAAAACAATCCAAATGAAGAAAGTAATACAAAAGAAATTATTAAACCCAGAATTAATTAGTGAACTAAAAAAAAATAAAATAAAATTGGACATTAAAACTTAGTGTTGAATCTTGGAAAGATTCTGAATCAATAGGCAACCACTAGCTAACAGGAAGGTTACAAAAAAAAAAAAATAGAATGTTATAAATGAAAAGGAGTGGGCTAAATTATGAGAAATTTTGAAATCATAAGAGAATATACCGTGTACGTCTTTCCTTGTTAAATTTAATGTTTTCATGAAGTGGCTGAATTTTCAAGGGCTATGTAAACAAATTTTGAGTAGATTGAACATGAACAAGGTAGAAAATTCTTGTTGGTCAGAGATTTAACTTCTAAGAAAAGTATCTGACTTATTAGGTAATATTATGGGTGTGATATTGACATTGTAGTTATTTGGTAGGTTAATATTCCTGTTTTTAGGAGATGCGGAGGTGAATTATTAGGTCATATCCCAATGTCTGTGTAGAGATATAAAGCTGATAGGGAAACTGTTCTACAGTTGTTGAATCATTGTAGAAGGAATTCAGATGTTTATTTTAATATTCTATACACTAGGAACAATAGACTATTTTTTGAGCTGTTTTACGTTCACAGCAAAATTGAAAGAAAGATAAGGCCCAACACATGCATTTTCTCCACCATTATCAACATCTCCCACCAGAGTGGTACATTTGTTGCAATTGATGAACCTACACTGATACATCATAATCACCCAAGTCCATCCTTTACATAAAGATTCATTCCTGATATATATACTCTGTGGGTTTGAACAATATATTAATGACATATATCCATCATTATAATATCATACAGAGTATTTTCACCATCTTAAAGTTCCTTTGTAGTCTGTCTATTCAGTTCTACCACCTGGCCACCCCCACTGCACCCACTGATTTTTTTTTTTTTAATTTATGTTTTTTATGGTAACATTGGTTAATGAAATCCAATAAGTTTCAGCTGTACTCATTAACAATAAGGCATATATATATTTACACTGTGTGTTCACCTCCCATAGTTAGATTTCTTTCTGTCACCACGTATTTGACCCCCTTTATCCTATCTACCTCCCCACTTCTGGTAACCACTAGTCTATAGTCCCTGTCCATAAGTCTCTATTTGTCCTGTTCATTTGTTGCTTTTAGGTTTATATCCCACATATAAGTGATGTCATGTGATTTTCAGCTTTTTCTCTCTGGCTTATTTTGCTTAGCATGATTATCTCGAGGTCCATCTATGTTGTTGCAAATGGCCGTATTTCATCTCTTCTCATGGCTGAGTAATATTCCATTGCATATATGTACCACAGCTTCTTTATCCAATCATCTATCGTAAGACACTTCAGTTGCTTCCATGTCCTGGCCACTGTGGATAATGCTGCTATGATAATCAGTGTACAAATATCTTATCGGATATGGGTTTTCAAGTCTTTGGGGTAAATACCCAGTAGAAGGATTACTGAATCATATGATAGATCAATTCTTAGTTTTTTGAGGAACCTCCATACTGTTTTCTGTAGTGGCTGTACCAAGTTGCAGTTCCACTCGTCTTTTTTACTGTCTCCTTACTTTTTTTGCCTTTTCAACAATGTACACTGTACATACAGTACTATTTGTATATTGGAATCATATATAGTATGTATCCTTTTCAGATGGACTTCTCTTGATTAGTGATAATATTTAAGGTTCTTCCATACTTTTTCCTGGTTTGATAGCTCATTTCTTCGTAGCACCGAATAGTATTCCATTGTCTAGGTGTACCATAGTTTATTTATCCATTCACCTACTAAAGGACGCCTTGGTTGCTTTCAGGTTTTGGCAATTATGAATAAAGCTGCTGTGAGTTTTGTAAGAAACTGCCAAACAGTCATAAAGTGGCTGTACCATTTTGCATTTCTACCAACGACAAATTGGAGTTCCTGTTCTCCACATCCTTGTCAGCATTTGGTATTGTCAGTGTTATGGATTTTGGCCATTCTAGTAGGTATGTAGTGATATCTCATTGTTATTTTAATTTGCAGTTTGATAATTTCATAATAGATAATGTAGAGCATCTTTTCATATATGCCTGTGTTCCAGCCATATATCATCTTTGGTGAGATATCTGTTCAGATCTATTGCCCAGTTTCTAATTGGGTTGTTTTGTATGGTTGAGTTGTAAGAGTTACATGTATATTTTAGATAAAAGTTCTTTATCAGATGTGTCTTTTGCAGATATTTTCCCCCAGTCTGTGGCTTGTCTTTTTACTGTCTTGACATTACGTTTCACAGAACAGAAGTTTTTAATTTTAATGAGTCCAGCTTATCAATTACTTTTTTCAAGGATTGTGCCTTTGATATTGTATCTAAAAATTCATTATATCCAAGGTCATCTATGTTATCATGTAGGAGTTTTGTAGTTTTGCATTTGCATGTAGGTCTGTGATCCATTTTCAGTTAATTTTTGTGAAAGGTTTAAGGTCTGTATCTAGATTCATATTTTGCATGTGGATGCTCAGTTGATGATCCAGCACCATTTGTTTAAAAGACTACCTTTGTTCTGTTATATTGCCTTTGTTCCTTTTTCAAAGATCAATTGGCTATAATTAGTGGGTCTGTTTGTGGGCTTTGTTATGTTACAGTGATCTGTTTCTCTATTCTTTCACCAATATCACATTGTCTTGATTGCTGTAGCTTTATAGTAAGTCTTGAAGTCAAATAGTATTGGTCCTCCAACTTTTTTCTTTTCCTTTAATATTGTGTTGACTATTCTGGGTCTTTTGCCTCTCTATATAAACTTCAGTATCAGTTTGACAATATCCACAAAATAACTTGCTGTGATTATGATTGAATTGCATTGCCAATCTATAGATCAAGTTGGAAGGAACTGAAGATCTTGACAGTATTAGGTTTTCAGTTCATAAACATGGAATATCTGTACATTTATTTAGTACTTCTTTTGATTTTTGGGTTCTTACAAGATTTTTTCTTTATCTTTGATATTCTGTACTTTAACAACGTTTTACCTAGGTGTAGTTTTTTTGCGTTTATTCTGAACTTCCTGGATCTGTATTTTGGTGTCTGGCATTTATTCGGGTGAAATTCTTAGTTATTGTTGTTTTGAATATTTCTTGTTTCTTTTTTTCTTCTCTTTTAGTATTCCCATTGCCTTATGTTATATCTTTTGTAGTTGTCCCAGAGTCCTTTGACGTTCATTCTTTGTTCTCTTTGCTTTTCAGTTTTAGAGGTTTTTTATTGAGATATCCTGAAGTTCAAGGTTCTTGCCTTGGCCATGGCTAGGCTACTAATGAACCCATCAAAGGCATTCTTCATTTCTCTTACAGTGTTTTTGATCTCTAGCATTTCTTTGTCATTCATTCTTAGGATTTTCATCTCTCTGCTTACATTGTCTTTGTGTTCATGCATGCTGTCTTAGGGTCCTTAGCATATTAATCATAGCTGTTTTAAATTCCTGGCCCAATAATTACAATTAAATTCCTGCCATGTCTGGTTTTGTACTTGCTCTGTCTCTTCAGACAGCTTTTTTTTTTTTTCCTTTGTAGTATGCTGTGTTGTGGGGCTTGTAGCTGGTATATTAAATTAAGAATATGCAGCTTATAACCTCTTGAATGAGGGAGCACAAGCTGCCTACATAGGGTTGGTAAATAGCTTTCTCAGCATCTGAGCTCCCACTTTGGGGAAATGAAAACCCTGTGGTCATTTTGATTGAAGACACAGTTTCGAATATACTCACACAAAAAAAAGTCACAAAATTTATTACTTACAGATCCCAGAAGTGTGAGGGGTGGAGTGCATTAAGCTGAGGGAAGGGCAGTCCTCTGTCCAGGAGGTAGAGAGCAGGGTAGCAAGCATATATTACTTATAAGGTGGTTGAGGCAGAGGTCACTAACTTTTCGCAGGCTCAGCTCTAAGAGATTATTTGAAAAGATGCCCCAGAAAAAAACAAAGAGGGAACTTTTTTTGTGGTGGGTATCCTAAACTCAGGTCCTTATCTAACTGTCCATACTCTAGGTGGGAGCAGGGTTGTCATACTGTAAAATGCCTAGGCAGCAACTCAAAATAGCTGTTTTCTCATCACAATTGACCCTGTGATGCCTAGGCATTAGTCTTTAGGGAAAATCATAGGCACTGTCTGGATGTTGGAGATATTAAAAGCTACTGGCAGGGTTTTGGTCACCTAGGATATGAAACATTTGAGCAAAGCAAAAATGCCAATCAAGAACATCAGTAGGTAAATGATAGTTTGAAATCCTGCTGTAATCATCAACCCCATTTCTTGAGAACCAGCCAAGAAAATAAAGCCCATGGATAAGGTTAAGGTAGGTATTTGATTAAAAACTTGGGTGAGATTATGGAATACTTGTACCTGTTAAGCCATCTTTTATAAGTTTGTCTGATTTTGTCCAGAATTATTAATATACATGTAGCAGATGATGCCCTTTACAGCCAATATGTAAAGCTAAACAGTTATTTGAAACCATCTGCACTGAAGAATCATGTAGTTGTATTAGTCTTGGCTTTGGTAATATGTTTAGACAATGTGGTTGACAGATTAGTTATTTGCCTTCATTTGTTCTTGTGTGCTTGTGGTGGTGCCTAACCCAGTTCCTCTGAAGGATAGTAGTAGACCTACTTCAAAGATAATGGGGATGAATACCACACACTCTTGATGTGAGGAGCAGAAAGAAATGAATTTAGGGCCCTGTTTAGTGATTTGTATGAAGGTAGTCTCAGGGAGACTAAAGTGCATTGGTATGAACTTATAGGACTCCTCAGGGGCTAGCAAGGAGGTTGAGGGAAATAGAAGTGCACATTATGGAGAACCACAAATATGTGGTGGATCCAGGGCACTGGACCCACAGTAGATACTGTTTGATTGGGAAAGTTGACATAATTTGTGATTTCCCCTGGGCAGCTGTGCTGCACGGCTCAATGCTGTGGGGATGTGCTTCTTGGGACAAGGTGTGGATCATATTCTTTCTTGTGGTATTCTTGCCTGGACAGATTTGGAGGATTATAAAGAGCATGTGGGGGCTCCTACCAGGTGCCACATACTGTATGGTAAGTGTCCTCCTGCATTGGAGCAGTTGAGCACTGTAGAGGTTTGCTGGGCAGGCCACAGGGGTGCATGGGGTGCTATCTGTTGGGCAAATGGAGACAGGGTCAGTGAAAGCTGGGTAGGCCACTAACTCAGGAATATATTTATGTTGATCCTGGTAACATGCCCAGTTACAGTGATCGAAAAAAATGAGCTTTGGTTTCTGCTCATTGTATAAGGATATTAGGCTTGCTGTGATCTGTTGAAAGTCAGCCCTTGACACAAGGGTTTGAAGAGGGGGAAAAAAGAAGAAAAATTATGACTATTTGAGGGCTTAAATGGGAGGATTGTGGAGCCCTGAGTGGTGACAGTGGGAAAGGGTCCCTTCAGAGTGATGTAGGCAAGTTACCCTGTGGCTGTGGTCCTGGAGATTGTGTGTGGGAGTGCTGCGGTGGTGATAGCATCCACAGGGAGGGGTCCTCCCAATAGAAATTAAATTCACTAACCCCTGATAGGATGTGTAATGTGGACCAATCTAATGGGTGTAGTGAGGGCAAGCAACTAAGTGAAGTGTTTATAGGGGCCCCCATAAGGTTTTGAGACTCAACACATGCCTTGTTCTTCTAGAGCGTAGAGGTACAGTGGAGAGCAGCCTAGTGGTCATAGTATCACAGTAAGCATTGTAGTAAGCAAGGGGGCCTCTAAGTAAACACATAGTTAACTCTACAAAATACCAAGGGGGTTGTCAGCAGAGAATTTAGATAAACAAATGTTCAGTTCAGCAAGCCCTATAGAGTCCTTGCCATCATCAGCCACTGTGCCTTCCTGGGCATTGTCTCCTCTGTAGTGGACACATACGGAGGCAGCATTTTGGATGAAGTTGTTTTCCTCAGTATCATTGCCATTGTTGTCACCGGTAAGGGAGCCATCCCAGAGAAGATTATCTCCCTCAGGTAGCTACCAAGGAGGGGAACTTAAGGCCCAAGGGGCCTAACAGGGTTGCATAGATTTAGGATGCCCTGATTTGTCTCACAAGTTCTCAGCAAGTCTTGGAAGTCCTCAGGGGTGCACCTCACTAATGATTGAGTCATGCTTTCCTCTGAGTTATAAGAGGTCTCCATCCATAAAGAGTAAAATTTGGAGACACATTGTACCTTTGGCTTAAAGAAAATTTAGTTACCTGTTCTCAACAATTTAATGTTTGCCCTATATTATCAGAGATAGGTGTGAAGTACATAAGCCTGTCAGCTAATTAGGGTTGAAATTAGGGCAATGTAATGACTGGTGGCCTTTAAGCATTTGTGCCATTGGTCCCATTTAAGATAGAGGGCTGTAACTGCCTGGCTAGTATTCACACCTGGTAGCATTTTGGGCATAGCCCTTCTAGGGCAGACTTCCAAAACACACCATCTGCCAATTGTGGGGTGCAATTATGGGCAGGAGCTATGTACTTCCAGCTACTTTTAGTGGTGTCTCTGGGGTTGAGGAGAAGCCCCATGACCCAGGCAGCACAAAAGGCACAGAGTAAGGTCAACAGTAGCAAGCATGTGCATTTTAAATTCTTGGCACCTGTTCAATGACTAGCCTATGTGAAGATTTCTCATGGGGCCGCTGTGGGTCAGCAGCTCACTAGTGGCCTCTAAAGTGGAGTAGGGTCAGGTGTTGTGATTGTATTGCCATGATGTCATCTTCTGATGTGTCAACCAACCTGAGTGCCTCTTCCCCCCCTTTTAGAGTTCCACACCATTCTTTCGGTGGGTCCGGGTGCAATTATTTCTACTTCCTGTGGGGAGGTATGATTAGGAGAAATGAGCCATCTTCTAAAGCCACTATACATTGGAATTTCAGCTGGAGTTTGCATATTCAGTAGGTAAGTGTGGTCAAGCAGCAGCATGTGTTCTTCTAATGGGCGAGGACTAATTATGACCAGGAGGTCACAGCTAACCACCCGTCCCAAATCACATCGCCAATGAATACTGGCAGGTGAGATGATCAACATTTAAATCTTTAGGGGGACTCAATATTGTTGGGGAAAATATCAGTAATATTGTCTTGTAAGATGAAGGCATCATATTCCCTTGTGGTAACAATCATAGGCAACATGACTGGGCAAGCCCAGTTGGTGGGCTTGAGGAGAGTGGTGGCCATATAGCCTCAAGTTTAAAGTAGTAAGTGCCCCTAGCAGCAAGGAAGTCCATTTACCACTTGTAACTTAAGGAGCAAGAATTTTAAAAGACCATTGTGTTCAGTAATGCCAGAGCCATGTGGCCAGTATGGAAGATGAAAGCTCCATTAGATGCTCTATTGGAGAGCCCAGTGCTGTCTTATTTGGGCAATAAGATGAGATCTTTCATCTGAGTGAGTGATATCAGGAGGGCTGAATGGAGGCAGGATATATTTAGAAAAGAAAGAGATTACCTGTTCTTCTGATGGGTATGGCGAAGATAGTGCCTGATTTAGGGAGAGGAAGATGCCCTATGAAATTAACCTGCCAGTAGCTAAAAGGGTGGTCTTTGCAACTGAAGCATGACAGGGCAGTTTCCTGTGTTTGGTTTGGGAGTATAATTTACAATTCAAAACAATTCATTTTGCAAGGACTGCCTTGAGTGCAGTGCTCCTATGGTGACCCAGGCCAGTGTGACAGCTGTTCCCCCATGACCTGAAGAGATATGGGATCATTTGGCCAGCAAATAAGGGGTATGGAAGTGGTGACTAGGAAGGGCTGGAATGGTGGAGTCAAAGATTGATTGATGGGGGGTAAAGGGGAGCTGTGGTTTTGTGGTAGTGGATGGAGCAGATGGAGTTGTTGGTAAATCGTTGGTTGAGAGCCATGAATGGTGGTGACATGGATTTGGGCAAGGTCATCCACTTTGCAGTTAAAGATAGATTCTGGTGTGCTCACTTTTGTATGTAGTGAAATGTGGGTAACCTTAATTGTGGTTGGTGCCTGGGCAATGTCATCCTAAATTGGGGCACCCCAAATGGGATGGCTTTGAGTGTGAAAATTGTCCTGCTATTGGCCTGACCAAACTGTTAGCCAGTTAGCAACCTCTCATGAGTCAGTAAAAATATGGACAGGAGGCTTGTCAAGGGCAGTGACACGCTGCACAGCTTTTTGTACTGCCACAAGTTCAGCAAGCTGAGCCTCCCCTGACTTGCCATCTTTGACAAGTATGGTGCTACTGGCAGGAAGGTACACCACTGCTTTTCATAAAGCTCTCCTGTGTACAGTGGTGGCACTGCCATCTGTGAAGTACAGACTCCCTTTCTTATTCTGTCAGCTCTTTCCAGGGGCTACCCCAGGTCTCCAGAGGTTTAAGCAGTGAGGGCACCATCACCAATTCCTCAAGGTCCGTGGGCAGGGGACTGAGGATCAGAGAAACCACATCCTTCTATAATTTGGAAAGACCTACTCTGTCAGGTTAGTCCATTACTGAAGGTACCATTTTCATTTTAGCAAAGAAACATTTGTGGTCATGCCTAGCTGCTATTGGGAGGAATGACGTAATAGGAATGTGGGTACACAGGAAAATGGGCTCTGTCTGTGAGGGCTTCTATTTCTAAAAAGCCCAATAAGCACCCAGAATTTGATGTTCTCAGAGAGTATAGTAAGGTGCAATGGAGAGCAACTGTCTAGTCTGAAAGTCCATAGTCTGAAAGTCCATAGGCAGCCAGGAGGAGCCGTGTTTAGTCTATAAGGGTCTAGGATACATAGTCCATGGTGGCCAGTGTCTCAGCCTAGAAGGAGGAACCAAGGGAAGGGCTTGATGAATTGACCTTTGTGCCAACTGTAGAGCTTGTTGTGGAGCTACTCCCCAATAAAATGTAGAGGATTTGCATGGGATTGCATAAATGGGTCTAAGAATGATGGATAAATGTGGTGTATGTTACCTCCAAAATGTGAAGACTCAAGATGCATTGGCCTTGCTGTAGCATGGTAGGAGGCTGAACAGTTAACAATTTACATGTAACTGCAAGCGGAATTTCCTTGCCTTTAGAGGATCAGTTAATGCCCAGAAATCTAACAGTTGTGGCAGGCCCTTGAATTTTATGTAGGGCAGTAGCCCAACCTCTAGATTGTAGGTGAGTCACCAGCTGTGTTAGGGCCTTGAACATTGAGTCATCCTCTGAGGGACCCCAATATTAGAATGTTATCAGTATGGGGCAAAGGGGCACTGGAAGGGCATCCAGGACTTGCCAGTAAAGATTGTGGGCAATGGCCAGGCTATTAAAATAAGATTATAGGCAGCTGGGTAAAGATGTATTAGAGGCCTTCAAAAGTGAAAGCAGATTGCAGCTGTGACTCCTTGGCAATTGATACTGAATAGAACATATTAGTTAGATCAGTCATGGCAAAGTAAGTCCCCTGGAGCCCTTTGAATGTCCTCAAGTAACTGGACAATGTTGAGAATGGGAGCCTTAAGTGGGGGCATCTGAGCATTTAAACTTTGGTAGTCTACTGTAAGGTGCCACTCAGTAGTAGTGGCTGTAATATGGGCCAAATGGGAGAATTGAAAGGAGAAAAGGTGTGTTTAATGACTCCTTCCTTTAATAAATCTTGAATTATGCACAAGTCTCTAAGTACCCTGTTGCAGACAATATTGGGGGGTACTTATCATCTTAGGGTAGCAGTCTTAACAAGCTTTCAGTGTGCAGCTCCCACCAGGAAGGCCAGGAATTTGAGTTTGTTCCAAGTGGCATGGCACATCAAAGATTGTTCAATAGTGACATCCAATATAAGTTGAATACTTCTACTATACTACCTGTTATGCCTTGGTAATTTAAAGGGTGCTCTTCACTTACGTTTGGAGGGGTTCCTGGGAAGCAGTATAATTTGGGCTCCAGTGTCAATGAGAGTCATGAAAGGTTGTTACGTGTTCCCCAGTGAATAATTAAAGAAGTACACACAGATGATTTTCTCCTGGATGAGGGACAAGATACAGGGAAATTATGGGTCCCTGACTCTTAAAAGTCAGGGTATTAGATCCTAGATCCTGCTGCCAGGGCTGAGGGTGATGGCATTTGCTCTCAGAGCAAGGTCAATGGTCTCTTTGAAGAGCCTACAGTGCCTGAGCAAAGATTTCTAACTTGTGTTCAGGCTGACCTGAGATTAAGAAATTAGGGACTGCTGAACTAAAGAGCTGCTAATAGGGAAGCTTGTTGGTCCTTTCTTAAGGGAGGGAGCTAGGTTGAGTTTCTACCCCTTGGTAGAGACTGATAAGGGGCCTGGAATCCTCTACAATCCCCTAGGGCTTCTCTTTAGGGTTCCTGGCTGAGGGGGCCCATATGGCTTTACTGACAGACAAGACTTGGGCTTCAGGAAAATTTGTTTTCATGTGGTAACTACAGCATCGGTGTGGTCTAATGCATGTTGTACTGTATTTGACATTTCTATGAATTCTAACAGCATGGCCTTATAATTTGGTGGGAATGCCTTTTAAGAACTCCTTAGACTCTGGCCCAAGGGTACCCACTCTGGGTTGGAAGTGGTCAGATTTTCTCTCAAATTGGAGTATTTATTTTCCAGTAATGTGTCAGGCTGTGTCAGGATAATAAGAAGCCACAGAATAAAAATGGCAATTTTCAAGTGTTAGTTTTGTCCAGTGGTGTTTAATTAATTTGTTGGTTTTTTAAAAAAATCCAACATTTTATTTTGAAATAACTGTAGATGCACGTGCAGTATTAAGAAATAATATAGAAAGATCACTTACCCTTTACCCAATTTCTACCAATGGTAATATCTTTGCATATCTATAATAATATATCACAACCAAGATATTGGCACTGATACAGTCAGGATATTTAACATTTACATCAGCACACTATTATAGCTTCACCAGCATTTGATATGTTACTATATTTTAGCCATTCCGATAGATATGTAGTGATATTTCATTGGGGTTTTAATTTGCATTTCCTTAATGATGAATGGTGTTGAACATCTTTCCATGCCCTTATTTTCCATCTCTGTTTTATTCAGTGAAATGTATATGGGTCTTTTTGCCCATTTTTCTGATTGGATTGTCTTTAACAGTTGAGTTTTGAGAGTTCTTTTTATATGTTAAATAAAAATCTTAGATATGAGATTAGCAAATATTTTCTTTCAGTCTGTAGAGAGAGTCGCCTCATGACTTCTGAATGGGAATGAAAGTTCAGTATCCCTGTGTGGTCTCCACTGACACCACAAGGAGAGGTAGTTCATTACCAGCCAATAGGGGTGAAAATAAGTCCTGGGCTTCTACTTGGTCATCTTTAATGTCATTTTGGCCTGGATGTTGAGGTGCCTCATTTTAGTTTTGCAAGGGTAGAATTCTATGCTTCTCATTTAGCCTTTGCCAAACACCCCTTTGGTGTTTGGCTGAAACAGTAATTTTTGTCTAAAAGTTTCCTATTTAGCTAATGAGAGCAGGGTTTTGTTAGAACTTTTGTCTGTACCCTTTGTTCTTGGGTTGCTGCCTTCTTTGGATCCAAATCTGGTAAGAAGAAAACCCAAGAATCTCACTACCATGTCATTCCTCAGGCCCCAAGATCCCTAGCTAGTCTGCCTTTTTCTCTAAATCTTTCAGATTCTTCTTAAGTTTGTTTTATGTATATTGTCCAGGATTTTTAGTTGGACTTAGCAGGTAGAATAGGGAAAAGCACCTCTACGCTATTATGTGGGAAGTGGCAACATATTTTTAAATATTTGTGTATGAAATCAAATGTGGCTATATCATCATATAGAATGCCAAGTTATGACTTTATAGGTCAGACACAGAAATCTGAAAGAATTTTGTATTTATGGTAGCTTTAGGCACTGATCTTATACCCCAGGAAGAGGTACTAGTTCTTTTTCTTATTCTTAGTGGTAAAATATTAGGGTATACGCTAAGCTTCTGTAACAAAGAGACCCCAAAATACAGTGACTCAACTAAGGTAGAATTTTTTCTTTCATGTGATAGTCTAGGGTAGGAATAGGAACAAGCTCCTTGAGGTCATTCAAGGACCCAAACTGGGTGGGCAGCTGAACCATCCTTTTACATGGTTTCCATGGTTGTTCTAGACATGACTATTTTCAGCTGGCCATTAACAGTGATAGTAGTGATGATGTTAGTACGGAGACAGGAAACAGAAGCTTTTGCTCACATCCTATTGGCCTAAACCTAGTCATATGGTCACACCTAGCTACAAAAGAAACTGGAAATGTTTGCAGCTTGGTGGCTATGTGACCAGCAAAGTTGGGGCAAGGGACCTCTGTTACTAACAGAAAATAGGTGAGAATACTGGAGGACAACAATAATCTTTGCTTTCATTACTTCAGTGAAAAATTTTCAGAAGAAATTAACTGCGTGGTCTTATTTATCATGAGCCATTTTGTTCTATAGTTAACTGTCTTATTCTTGTGTTCTTACCTATTTTATTGTGAAAGATCAAGAAACTGATTTTTATATAACTTTCTGTACTACTTCAATTAAGAACTTGTTTATATTTTTTAGGGTTTACAGAGTCCACGGGGAATAGGATACAAGCCAGAAGCTGTCTGTAGTCACATCATTATCGAGAGCCATGAAAAAGGATGTTTCAGGACTCTAACTGCTGAACAACCACAATTGGACAGCCATCCCTGTGTTTTCAGATCTGCTGCACCCTTAGAAATGATCAGAGGACGACTGAGTCCATCATCATGGAGAACCAGGCACTTCAACCTTTCCAACTCACTAGATCAGAGCAACCCCCATTTCAAAGTTTGGAATTCCTCCTTAGAAATGATCAGAGGACGACGGAGTCCATCATCATGGAGAACCAGGCACTTCAACCTTTCCAACTCACTAGATCAGAGCAACCCCCATTTCAAAGTTTGGAATTCCTTGAGGTTACAAAGTCATTCCCCATTTCAAAACTTTACAGCTGATGACTTCAAAATAAGCAAGGGTTTTCAAATGCCATTTCGTGAAAAGATGGACCCTTGGCTGTCAGAATTAGAACCTGCTTGTGTGCCACCTGAAGAAATGGATTGTCATTCTTCATCACAAATGCTGCCCCCAGAGTCCATGAAAAAGTTTACTACTTCCATCACTTTTTCATCTCACCGACATTCTAAATGCTTTTCAGATTCCTCTGTTCTTAAGGTTGGTGTTACCGAAGGTAGCCAGTGTACTGGAGCATCCGTAGGGGTATTTAATTCTCATTTCACTGAAGAGCAGAATCTGCCTAGAGATCTAAAACAGGAAATCTCTTCCCCTTCGTCATTTAAAATCATTAGTCATTCACCAGATAACGCTGTGACAATTTTAGCAGAAAGTAGTAGGCAAGGCCAAAAATTATCTGTTGAACAGTCTCACCAAGAAGAACAACTCTTAGAAAGACCAGGCAGTCATTCTGAGCCTAGTCCCAGTACAAATATTAACAAATTCAAGGAAGTTCATTTTTCTGATAACCATACTCTCATTAGCATGGGCAGACCAAGTTCTACACTAGGAGTAAAAGAGAAGAGTGTAACTATAACTCCAGATCTTCCTTCGCATATATTTCTTGACCAACGAGAGCTCTTTGAACAATGCAAAACCCCATATGCAGATCACCATGTGAGAAAACACCATTCTCCCCCTCCTCAAAATCAGGATTTTGTAGCTCCGAACCTTCCTTGTCGCATTTTTCTTGAAAAACGAGAACTCTATGAACAAAGCAAAGCCCCACATGTCGATCATCAGATGAGAGAAAGCCACTCTCCCCTTCCGCCAGGTCAGGATCATTTAGTTTTAGACCTTCCTTCTTCCATTTTTCTTGAACAACGCCAACTCTTTGAACAAAGCAAAGCCCCAGGTGTAGATCACCACATGCGAAAACAATATTTCCCCCTTCCTCAAGATCAGGATTACGTAGTAGAAAACAAAGAACAACATCAGCCTAAATCATACATTTCTAATATAAATGTTGAAGCCAAGTTCAATAATGAGGTCTCCCAATCAACCCCAAGTCAAAGTACATTAATAACATCTCCATCTACTCCACCTTCAAATAGAAAAGCACTTTCTTGTGTCCGTATAACTCTTTCTCCCAAGACTCCTTCCAAGTTGGATAGTGGAACCTTAGATAAAAACTTGATTACATTGGATCCTGCTTCTAAAACAAGGATGAATAGTGAGTTTGACTTTGACCTACAGAGTAAATCTTCAAGATCATTGGAACCAACCTCCAAATTACTGACCAGTAAACCTATAGGTCAAGAATCTTTAGATTTTCTAGGATCTAAATCTTCACCGGACTTTCAAGTCGTACAGTCTCCTCTTCCAGCTAGTAATACTCAGGACTTGAAAACAATACCTTTTCAGAATAGCCAGATAGTAACCTCAAAACAAACACAAGTGAACTTTTCAGATTTGGAAGGATATTCCAGTCCAGAAGGGACTGCGGTATCTGCAGATCGGTGAGTCTCATTGTAATGATAAGCAAGCTGATGGAATTTATGATAAAGGGTTTTAAATACTTAAGCAAATGTAGTTGGGGGTGAAAGGCAGTATGATTCTCTTAAGGGAAGTTGTATCTCACTAATCTGTTAGAGGTCTTTCAGGGGATAAATATAAAAGTAATAGAGAACATCAGAAAGTAATGTATTTATACTTTCCTGGGGCCTTTGACAAGTCTTGGCATCAAGTATTTTAAACTGAGTTACTCTGAGAAGGATCTTTGATCATCCAGTGGTAAAATTTACTCATTCCGTATTTATTGTGTTGGAGATACGCTGAAGGCCAGGCTTTGGGACAAGATGCATGCACATGCTCACTCTGCTGCACATGCCCTTTCTCTTTCTCCCTCTTTCTTTATTTCCATTTCTTGATTCCTCAAATATTTAGTATTTACAATTAAAAAAAAAAAAAAGTAACTTCCCAGTGGAGAAGTCCGGCAGACATTACAGTAGCCAAGTGATCAAGGTTAACACCACCAGTAATACATATCAACATAATGTACCTAATGCGATGCCCTACTTCACAGTGTATTGTAGGAAAGGAAACCCAATTCAGGGTTAAATGCATTAGATTTGTATTATTTATCTTAATTTTAAGACTGCCGTCATTAATTCAATTTTACATGAATGAGTCTCTGATAAGAGACTCATAACATTCTATTATGGCTAAACAGAACTGCCCTGTGTGTTTAATGTTTCCATCTTCTGGTTGAGAAGGCAGCAAGTCATAATGGAGAGCACTGGGTTTAGAAAGGAGGAAGGGAAAAAATATACTTTAAGTATCCACATGTGGCAGTCATTGCAATGAGGGACTTATATAAATTGTCTCATTTAATACTCATGATAAACCCTTTGAAGTAAAATGGTAGTATCTGTATTTACTCTCTGGGAAACAGACATGGACATTGCTGCTTTGTCAGCAAATAGCATTGTCTCAAATACTGCTGTTTGTAAGCAGCAGATTGGGCATTCAAATGCAGTCTGTTTAATTAAAGCAAAAGTTTTTCACCACATGATATTATTGTCTCTCTGAATTTTGAAACCCTACTTTCAGCTCTAATACCAACTATCCTTTTGGACAAGTCATTTAATATCTTTAGCACTCATATATGGATGATGGTGGAAGGGAAAGGGCTGGAAATCTGAAAGGTCCCTTATAGCTCTGAAAGTAATTGAGAATTGAATTGGGGCAAAACAAAAATCAAACAAGGTCAATTTTGGTTTCGGTATTATAAGTAGGAGGGTCCTGTAGAGATCATTACTGATAATTTCTTTTGAAAAATATCTAGAAATTTAAAGATCGACAAGTTTGTATACAATACTTAAACTCATCAAAGTGATAAAATGCCTAGTTATTGGAGCCGAGTTCCTCAAATGATAAGAAAATTTAGGTGAGTATAAATATGAACTAATAATAATGCCATTTGTTCATAATGTACTAAATACCAGGCATTGTAGTGGTTGCTTATGTCTTTTTATACTAAGTATAATCAGAGATAGATAGCATTAACTCAATTTATAGATTTTAAAAAAACAATACTTAGAGAAAGTAAATGTTTGCCTAAGGTCATATGGCATTGAGTGTTGGAGGTGGCATTTGAACCTAGGTTTGTCTGACTCCAAAGTCTATAGATAATTCAAACTGTATATACACATACACATTCATCTGAGTATATATACAGTCGTGCTCCACATAATGACGTTTTGGTTAATGGTGGACTGTATATATGGCCGTGGTCCCATAAGATTTTAATGGAACTGAAAAATTCCTATTGCCTAGTGACATCTCTGACTCCAGAGGGTTTGCCAAGGATGAGGAGGCTACAAAATCAACCAGGTCGTGGCTGAGATGACAAACTTTAACCTGGGTGTGAATGAAGATGACATTGAGGAGCTCCTAGAGGTGGTTCCTGGGGAATTGACTAATGAGAAGTTGTTGGAACTGGAACAGGAATGAATAGTTGGAGAAGAGGCAAGATAAAAAGAAACTCTAGGAGAAGAAAAAGAAGAGGAACTCCCAAGAAAATTCACAGCGAAGGGTTTAGTAGAAGCTTTTGCAGATCTCAGCAAGCTCCTAAAAATTTTTGAAAACATGGACCTCAACATTTAAAGGTTTTCATTAATAGAGAGGAACGTTCATGGTGCATTGTCTGCTTACAAGCAAATCTATGATGAAAAAAGAAACCAAGCAAGCCACCATAGACGTATTTCCAAAAAAGAGGGACACTCCCTCAAGAAGAGTTACAGACATGTCCTTCAGGAGATACTCCAGAAGAAGGCATTGTGATAGGAGATGATAGCTCCATGCCTGTTACTGCCTTTGAAGACTTTCCAGTGGTACAGATATGGAGGTGCAAGACGGTGATATTGATGATCCTGTGTAGACCTAGGCTAATGTGTGTGTTTTTGTCTTAATTTTTAACAAAAAAAGTTAAAAAAGAATTTTTAAGTAGAAAAAGCTCATAGAATAAAGGGATATATGAAGAAAAATATTTTTGTATAACTGTACAATATTTGTATTTTAAGCTAAGTGTTGTTGCAAGAGTCAAAAGTTAACTTTTTTTATAGGAGTTTGTAAAATCAAAAAGTTATAGTAAGCTGGGGTTAATTTATTATTGAAGAAAAATTTTTAAAAATAAATTTAGTGTAGTTTAAATGTACAGTATATATAAAGTATACAGCAGTGTACAGTAATGCCCTAGGCTTTCACATTCACTCACCACTCACTCACCCAGAGCAACTTCCAGTCCTACGAACTCCATTTATAGTAAATGCGCCTTTTTAGGTATACCTTTTCTTTTACACTGTATTTTTACTGTACCTTTTCTATATTTAGATATGTTTAGACATATTTATCATTGTGTTACAGTTGCCTTCAGTATTCAGTATAATATTCTGTACAGGTTTATAGCCCAGGAGCAATAGGCTACACTGTATAGCCTAGGTGTGTAGCAAGCTATACCATTTAAGTGTGTATAAGTGCACCCGATGATGTTCCCCACAAGGACGAAATCGCCTAATGATGCATTTTGCAGAATGTATCCCAGTCGTGAAGCAGTGTGTGATTGTATATACATAAAACATGTTCAAGTATATATGTATTAAATATTTTTAAACTTTTATTTTGAGATAATTTTTGACTTAAAGGGGAGTTGCAAAACGTAGTAGAAAAACTTCCTGTATTATCTATTGATGTGTAAGATATTACCCAGAAATATTGCAGCTCAAAACAATGAATATTATCCCATAGTTTCTGTAGGCTTGAAATCCAGGCATGGCTTAGCTGAATCTTCTGGCTTAGGGTCTCTCACAAGATTCCAGACACAGTCATTGGCCACAGCTGTGGTATCATCGCAAGGCTTGACTGAGAAGCTGTGCTTCCAAGCTTGCTCCCATGGCTCTTGGCTAGAGACATCAGTTCCTTCTATAAGGCAGCTCCATTAAGACAGCCAGTCTTCCTTCACAGTAAGAATGCAAGAGAGGATGCCGAGTCAAAAGCCACAGTCTTTTTGTAACCCGACCTTGGAAGTGAATCTCACCACTTCTGTCACATCATTATTTCTGGCCCACCCTGGGGGGCGGGAGCGGTTGCGGTTAGGGATTACACAAGGGCGTGAATACCAGGAGGCAAAGATCACTGGGAGATAACCTATAGGTTGCCACATGCCCTTTACAAAAACTTCCCCTTATGTTAACATCTCACACTGACATAACCATAAAACATTTACCCAAACTAAAAAATTATCCTTCATATAAAATTATAGCTAAAGTATAGACTCAATTTGGATTTCACCTGGTTTTTCCTGCAAATGAACCTTCTCAGTTTCAGATCTAGTCCAAGGTCCCACCTTGCACTTCAGTTATTATGCTTCCTAGTCTCCAATCTGTAGCAGTTTCTCATTCTTTCCTTATTCTTCATGACATTGACACATTGAATAGAATTAGTTATTTTTGAGAAAGTCTCTATTTGGGAGACTTTATATTGATATGCATTACTGGTGATATTAACCTTGATCACTTGACTAAAGTGGTATCTATCAAGATTCTCCACTGTAAGGTTGCTGTTTTCCCTTTGTTAATAATAAATATTTGAGGGAGAGATTGATAGACTATGCAAATAACCTGTTCTGCTTAAACTTTGATCACTAATTTTAGCATCCATCAGTGGCTCTTACCTGTAACAGTTATTACTCTGCTATACTAATAGAGTTTTTATATTTCATTCCTTTTACGTTTATTAATTGAAATTATTCTGTAAGCTGGTGCTGATTTTCATCCCTCCCATTCATTTATTCCTATAGTTATTTATGAACATCAGTATGGACTCATACCACCATAGCGTTAGCTAACACCTCTATTATGTCACGTAATTACCATTACTTCTTTGTGGTGAAAACATGTAAGATCCACTGTCGACAGCTTTCAAGCACTTTATTGTTAACTATCATCACAGATCCATGCATAGAGCCCCAATATTTACTCCTCTTCTAATTGGAAGTTTGTACCCTTTGACCAATATCTCCCCATTACCCCCACTGCCCAGCCCCCTGATAACTAACATCCTACTCTGTTTCCAGGAGTTTGGCTCATTTAGATTTCACATGTAAGTGGTATCTACGGTTCTTGTCTTTTTTTGCCTGACTTATTTTTAATTAGCATAATGCCCTCAAGGTCCATCTGTGTTGTCACAGATGACAGGATTTCCTTCTTTCTAATGGCTGAATAATATTCCTCTGTGTGTGTGTGTGTCTATGTGTCTGTGTCTTTGTGTCTATGCCACATCTTATTTATCCATTCACTCATTGATGGACACTTAGGTTGTTTCTATATCTTGGCTATTGTGAATAATGCTGCAGTAAACATGGGAGTGTAGCTATCTCTTCTATATTCTGTTTTCATTTCCTTTGGATGTGTATCCAGAAGTGAGATTGCTGGATCATATGGTAATTCTATTTTTAATTTTTCGAAGAACCTTTATACTGTTTTCCATAATAAACAGAATGTAAATTGGCTGTACCAATTTACACTCCCACTAACATTGTACAGGGGTTCCCTTTTCTCCACATCCTCACCAACACTTGTTATCTTGTGTCTTTTTGATGACAGTCATTCTAACCAGTGGGAGATAATATGTCATTGTGGTTTTGATTTGCCTTTACCTGATGATTAATGATGTTGAAGCCACCTTTTCATCTACCTGTACCTGTTGGCCATTTGTATATCATCTTTGGAAAAAATGTCTCTTCCGTTTCTCTGTGCATTTTTAGTTGGATCATTTAGTTTTTTTTGTTATTCAGCCATATAAGTCCTATATAAGGGATATTAATCCCTTGTCAGATATATCATTTGCAGATATTTTCTCCCATTCAGTGGGTTGTCTTTCATTTTATTGGTTGTTGCTGTACAGAAAATTTTTGACTCGATAAAGTTCCGTTTACTGAAACTAACAAATTTGCTTTTGTTGCTTGTGCTTTTGGTGTCACATCCAGAAAAATTGTTGCCAAGACCAATGTCAAGGAATTTTTTTCCCTGTATGTTTTCTTCTAGGCCTTTTATTATAATTTCAGGTTTTATGTGTAGGTCTTTAATCCGTTTTGAGTTAATTTTTGCTAATAGTGTAAGATAGGAGTTCAATTTCATTTTTCTGCTGTGGTTGTCTAGTTTTCCCAGACCATTTACTGAAAAGACAGTTCGTTTCCTGTTGTATATTCTTGGCTTCATTGTCAAATATTAGTTGACTCTATATGCAGATGTTAATTTCTGGTTTCTCTGTTCTGTTCTGTTGGTCTGTATGCCAGTAACATTACTATTTTCATTACTGTAGCTTTGTAGTGTAGTTTAAAATTGGGAAATGTAATGCTTCCAGTTTTTTTTTGGTCCCCCACTACCCTCCAAAATTGCTTGGACTATTTGGGGTCTTTTGTGGCTATGTAAAAATTTTAGGGTTATTTTTCTCTTTATAAAAAAATATCATTGGAATTTTAATAGTGATTGCATTTAATTGATATGCGGCCTACAAGAGACTGACTTGGCTTAAAGGACACGTAGGCTTAAAGTGAAGGAATGGGAAAAGTTATGCCATGCAAGTGGAAACAAAAGAGAACAGAGGTTAGCACTGCTTATATTGGACAAAACAGACTTGTAGACAAATCCAGTAACACAAGACAAAGAAGGTCATTATATAAAAATAAAGGGGTCAGTTCATCAAGAAGATTCAGGCAGACCTTGGAGACATTGGGAGTTCAGTTCCAGACCACTGCAGTAAAGCAAATATCACAATAAAGTGAGTTACGCAAATTTTTTGGTTTCCCAGTACATATAAAAGTTACATGTTTACAGTATAGTAGTCTGTGAAGTCTAAAAAGACAATGTATATACCTTAAATAAAAAATGCTTTACTGCTAAAAATACTAATCCTCATCTGAGCCTTCAGTGACTTATAACCTTTTTCCTGGGAGAGGGTCTTACCTTCAGTTTATTAAAACAAAAACAAACCAAAAAAAAAAAAACAAAAAAAAAAAACCTGAAGCACAATAAAGTGAAGCACAGTAAAACTAGATATACCTGTATAAGAATTGTAAATGTGTGCATACCCAATATTAGGCCGCCCAAATATATTAAGCAAATACTAACATTGGAAGGGAGAAATAAACAATACAATAATAGTGGACTTTAATAGCCCACTTTCAACAATGTAGAATAATATTTAGAAACCAATATATAAGCACTGGATTTACTAATTGATACTAGGATATCACTGCTTCTAGCCCTCTCAGTGAATAAAGCTAACAGTTTCATGTATGTATATTAACTCACACATACACCTACTTTTATATTTCCATCGGTTAATGTGAGTGCACATGTATGTGTGTATGTATGTGTGTTTTAAACCACAAGTCAATATGGATAACTTTAATCCAGAACTACAGGATTGATTTCTAGCCTTTCTCTTTTATCTGTAACTTTTTTCTCCAATGGTGACAAACCTGGCTGTCATTACGTGCAATATGTTTACCCTAGTATATAAGTAGTTTCAAAATGCATAACCCATACCCAGGTGAGAAACAGATTCTCCAGCTAGAGTACAGTGTTTAGGTATAGTTTCTTTAGAATTTAGCATTACAATGTCCAGTTAAAACACCTTTTGCTGACATTTTCTAAATCAGCTTTGTTATTCCCTATAATCTTCTTTGCGAGTATGTTATTCATTTATAATAGTTAGATTCCTTTGTCACATCCTGCATTCCACCTTTGCCGCCACATCTTGGTTATTTTTTTAAATTAACATATTGTAAAGTTTTTTTTGTGTTGTACAGTTCTATCAGTTTCGATAAATCCAACCATCCCTGTTATGTATAAAACATTTCCACTGTTCCAGAAATTCCCACATGACATTCTTTTATAGGCATTTTCTCCCATGACCCCTGACAATTCCTGGTCTATTTTCTGCCCTTTAGTTTTGCCTTTCCAGAGTGTGATAAATGAAATCATAAACTATGTAACAACGTTTTGGGTTTGGCTTCTTTTACTTTGCAAAACATATTTAAGATTCATCTATCTTGTTTTGTGAATCAGTATTTTACTTTTTATTGGTTTATTAAAAGCACTAATATTGCTTTTATTATTTATATTGCAATTTCATTGTACAGATTATCACACTTTATCATACATTCACTCTGAAGGATATTTGGGTTGTTTCCAATGTATGGCCATTACAATTACAGCTGCTACATACATATATGTATGAGTTTTTGTTTCTGTATGGTAAATACTTAGAAGTGGGGATTGCTGAATCATAGCGTATATATGTATGTTTAACTTTACAAGAACTGTTTAGAACTAAACTATGCTAAACTTTTTCCAGAATGGCTGTATCTGCGTTCCCACTAGGAATCTATAAGCATCGCAGTTACTCTACATCTTCATCAACATGTGATATTGTTGGTATATTTTAGCCATTTTTATAGGTGTGTAGTGGTATTTCAACATAGTTTTCATTTGTATTTCCCTAATGGGTTTTCTTTTTTTTTCGTGTGCTTTTTTACAGTCCTCTTCGGTGAAGTGACTTTTTAATAGGGTTGTTTTTTTCTTACTGTTGAGTTTTGAATTCTTAATGTTTTGGATACAAGGCCTTTGCTGGATGTGTTATTTGCAGAATTTTCTCATAGTATGTGACTTATCTTTTTACCCTCTTAATGTGGTCGCTCATAGAACTAAGATTTTTAATTTTGATGAAGTCCAGTTGATTTTTTTATGGCTCATGAAGTTAGGTTGACATTTTCCTTTTGTTTCCACACTGTAAAAATATTCTACTTCCCTCTGAATTCCATTGTTTCTGATGAGAAATCTATAGTTCTTTGGGTCATTATTCCTCTATAAGTAAGAAACAGTGTGTCATTTTTCTGATTGCTTTAATTTTTATTTTGTTTTCAGTAGATTATTATGTTTTCAGGCATGAATTTCTTTGGGGCATCTGTTTGGGGTTTGAGCTATCTTTCATTTTATTTGGGGAGTTTTTAGTGCTTATTTCTTCAAATATGCGTCTGATGAAAAAAATGCTAGACCTTTTGTCTCTGATGAAAAAAATGCTAGACCTTTTGGTATTACCTTACAGGTTCCTGAAGCTCTATTGATTTTTTTTTTTCAGTCTTTTTTTTCTCTTTTTGTTCTCTATTTGTTTCACAGGTATGCACCCTTGTTTGTTGGAACATTTTATAGTAGCTTCTTTAAAGTTTTTGTCAGGTAGTTCTAACATTTCTTTCATCTCAGCATTGGTGTCAGTTGATTTTCTTTCTCCATCTAAGTTGAGATTTTTTTGGTTCTTCAAATGCTGAATGATTTTGGCATGAGTTATTTTCATAATATCTTCTTCTTCTTATATTTGCTCAATCTAGTGTTAAAAGCTTTTTTATGTCTGCTATTGGTAATTTGTGTTTTCTCTTTTTTTGGTCACTCTTGCTAGGGGGTTTAACAGTTGAGGTTTTGTTGATCCTCTAGTGCGTGTTTTCTGTTTCATTAATTTCTGCTTTTATCTTTATTTTTTTCCTTCTGTTTGAGGTTTTAACTTGGTCTTTTTCTGTCTTTTTGAGAATACTTAATTTTTTAACATTAATTTTAATTAATTTTCAGCCTTTTCTAATGTATACAGATTTTTATGTAGTTTTTCATCATCATCATCATCATTCAAAATATTTTCTCATTTCTGTTATAATTTCTTCTTTGGTCCATGGGCTATGTAGAGAGGTGTTTCTTAATTTCCAATTATATGGGAACTTTCTGATTACTGTTTATTTCTAGTTTATTCCATCATGGAAACTGAGATTATATTCTCAATGATTTCATTGTATTTAAATTTTTTAGAACTGCCATATGAAATGTTATATTTGTGTGTGTGTGTGTGTGTGTGTGTGTGTGTGTGTGTTATGTGCTGTTGAGTCTTTTCCGACTCCTGGTGACTCTTACGAGTGAGTGATGTCCACAAGGTCCTATCCTGTCCTCAACAGCCCTGCTCAGCTCCTGTAGACTCAGGCCTATGGCTTCTTTTATGGAGTCATTTCATCTTATATTTGGTCTTCCTCTTCTTGCTGCCTTTTGTTTTTCTCAGCATTGTCTTTTCCAAAAGAACTCTGCCTTCTCTTCTTGTGATACATTATAGATTTTACTCCAATATAATGCAATATAATATTATTCCATTTTTAAATGAATAATTTTATTTTTGAATAATTTTAGATTTACAGAAAATATATAAATATAATAGAGTTCCTCCAAGTTTTTCCTATTGTTAACATCTTACATTATAGTACATTTGCCAAAATTAAGCCAACATTTGTACATTATCTTAACTAGACTCCAGACTTTATTTAGATTTCACTTGCTTTTCCGTTAGTGACATTTTTTTGTTCTTGGAGCCAATCTAGTATATCACATTCAGTTTAGTTAGTTGTCATGTCTCCTTAGTCTCCTTTGGTCTGATAGTTGCCTCATTGCTTGTTTTCCATGATTTTGACACTCTTGGGAAATTCTTTTTCAGACCAGTAATAGGAAAATTAACAAGTTCTCAATCTTCCCTCAAAGGAGGGTAGAAACTTTAGATTACTAATTTTAAAGTATTTAATAGTTTGCACAAATCTATTCAAATATATTTTAAGTTTTCCTACATATGCAAATATTTGGGAGATATTTTGTAGAATGTCTCTCAATTTGGGTTTAGCTGGTATTTTTCTCATGATTAGAGTTATGGGTTTTGGCAAAGAATACCACACAAGCGAAGTACCTGTCTCATCACATCGTAGCAGAGAGTATGTGATGTCTACACATCACTGGTGATGTGAACCATTATCACTTGGATAACATGGTGTTTGCCAGGTGTCTCCACTGTAAAGTTACTGTTTCTCCCGTTTTATATTCTTTTCTTTGGAATAACTTAACCATTTAAGGTTGATATGTGTCCACAAAGTATTCCTTGAAGCTACTTCAATATTCTTTGAAGCCACTTTTGGAAAGAAGTTATGGAGTTTTATAAGCCAAGGATATGACCTGCTGTATCCTTTCTCATTTGTTTAGGTCACTAGGGGAGATTAAGCCCTCATTTTCTGCCTTCTCTGGAAAATTATCATCTGATGCAGTCACTCAGATAACAACAGAAAGTCCAGAAAAAACCATGTTTTCATCTGAGATTTTTATTAATGCTGAAGATCGTGGACGTGTAATTCCAGAGCCCAGTACCCAGAAGTTGGGCAAAGTTCCTGTCAAGTTTGCTTCATCATCTTCAGTCCAGCAGATTACTGTTCCTCATGGCACAGAGGGAGGTAAGAGAATGATTACATTTTAGGTCATATTATTAATTTTTATGTATAATTATGTCAAATTTGTGATTGTGTCTTTCTAGTCAGAAAACCTAATTTTAGTTGTAAGCATTAGGATCCACATGATGATAGCTGTCTTGTACTTACATAGCTATGAAGAAAATATGATTTATTATATTTTTTCCTTGATTTCTAGTGTAGTTAACAACATGTGGAACTCATGCTTCTTGTAGTTGACATGTTTTTATCTCATGATACTTGTAATAAGAATGTGCAGGTATTTCATAGAAACTTAAAACTTGTAGAGGTCAGGTTTTAGGTAGGCAGGTGAATTATTGGCATTTTGTCTTACAGTAAATGTTACATACTATAATAAATAGACTGAAATATATATAATAGTCAAACACGATACCAGTCTGTTTTTCATAAAACAGTGACCAGGCACCCAGTTTGACTATGGCCCTGCTATCTTTGAAACATGGAGCCACCGTCACAGTCAACTAAAAGAGATAAAAAGCATGGGAGAGTGCATGTGGGAAGTTTTTATGGGCTAGGCCTGAAAATGGTCCAAATTACTTTCTGCTGGCTAGGAATAGTTAAGCTGTTTTTTCCAGGATGAAGAAGAAATGGATTTTGGTGAATAGCTAGCTATCACTACCATAAGATTTACATTTCAGGTGCTGTGCTGTTGTGACAGTGATAGTTTGATAGTGCTTACACTGTATAATATTCAAAATTAGTGCAAATTATTTTCTTTTTCCGACCAATAATAGGAAAATTAACAAGTTCTCAATCTTCCCTCAAAGGAGGGTAGAAACTTTAGATTACTAATTTTAAAGTATTTAATAGTTTGCACAAATCTATTCAAATATATTTTAAGTTTTCCTACATATGCAAAAAATTTAGATACAGTTGGAATATGCCTAAATGTATAAAGAAGATGGCTTGGTTCAGCATTAAATTTCATTGAATTTAATTTAAATAAGTGCATTTATATATTAAAATGGTTATACTTCTTATACATTTTTATTACGACATAAGGTGAACTCCAAAAATGTATAGTTTAAGAAATATCACAAATAACACCTTTATGTGTTAGTTACCTATAACCACAGTGATACCATATAACAGTCTCAAAAATGTCCCTGGTTCGTAACAGCAAACATTTGCTTTTCTCACTCACCGGTTTGTGTGTCAGTTGGAGATTGGCTCCAAGCAGCAGAATTGTTTTGGTTCTGTTCCACTTGCCTTGTTCTGAAACTCAGGCTAATGGAACAATAGCTATCTTGGGTATGTTGTTCTCCTGGTGGTGTCAGAAGCACAAGAGGGGAAAGCCAACTGCGAAAGTGTATTTTAAACCTCTGCTCAAATCAAATAGATCAGTATATATAGAGTCCACAAATTACAGTTTTTCCTTTACATACAAGTATCTGAGGAAAAAGTATTAATATTATTTGCTTTACTAATAAAATATTTTTAATACTGTGGATTGAAAAGTAAAATTTTATGACTTTTTTGGTTGGAAACATTTTATAGTACAAAGAATAGTATATTAAACACATGACTTTCTGCTCACTACTCTGAATTAAAATTTAGAATAATATGCTATATATTTATATTTGATTCTATATTTCATATTTTTTAAAGAAATTTATAGTTGAACTTTCTTTAACCCTCTCCAGTCCTTTCTGTTTTTCCCAATAACAACCCTTATTTGCTGTGTAGCCACTTCTTGCCCCACAGGCAGGCAGTCCAAAGTGACATTAAACTGTTGCATCCAAATATGAAGTTAACAAGAATTTCAAAGGCCACTTACCTTTCTCAGAATTCTCCATTTCCATGTGATAACCACTCTCGTTCTGGGTCAATTGTAATTCTTCCCAATTGTTGTTATTCATTTTCTGCAACCTTTGAAATAAATGGTAAATTTAAACATTACTATCAAGTTTATATACATTGGTGAAGGAAGGAAATTAAGTCAGTATTCTTATGATAATGACTACAGCAATGACCAAATACAAATGGAAGGTACAACTGTTTTTTTCCTCTGTTGTTTAAATTCTTCCCTGTACATATTTTTTGTTCCCCTTGATGTTAACCAGGTTTTCATTGGCTAGGTTTTAAGGGATGTGTGTGTGTGTGTGTGTGTGTGTGTGTGTGTGTGTGTGTGTGTGTTGTTTTGTTTTGTTTTGTTTTGTTTTTGGATGCTGTTTTTGCCTAATGGAGTGGTACAAATATTTCTAAATAGTCTGAGACTTTACTAGCCCTTCATATATAGGTTTAAGGTAATTTTTTGTTAATTTCTGTCACCAAGCATGGTAGAGTTGCCCCTAGGTATTAGTTGTACTCCTGACTTTTTTTAAAGGCAACTTTATTTCTCTCTGACAGGTAAGGTCAGTTGTAGTTACAGTCAGCACTGTGGGATCCTGTTGCACGTATTGTTTCAGTGACATAAAGATTGTAAAATGACTAAATAGCTCCTGTCTTCTGGTGGAAGTCCCTCTCTTATTTCTATGATCTTCCATCTAACAAAGCTCAGAGTAACAGAGATGGGAAGCAAAAGATTCTAAAAAGGCTTCTACTTTTGTTCCTGACTGTATGCATTCTTTCTCTGGGATAGGCACGTGCCATATTCAGTGGTTCCCAACTCCTTTGGCATCAGGAACTGGTGCTGCTATGAGAATCTAATGTCTGATGATCTGAGGCAGCGATGCTAGTGCTGGGGAGCTGCTACAAATACAGATGAAGCCTCGCTTGCTCGCCCACTGCTCACCTCTGCTGTGCTGCCTGGTTCCCAACACTCTATGAACCTGTACCGCCAGTTCATGGCCCAGGGGTTGGGGACCCCTGTATATGGTTCTGAGCATATGCCATAATCTCTAAGGTGGCATTCTAGCCTTAGAAAGTGATGCCCATCAGTTGTGCCATAACAATCTATAAATCACTCACTCTTTTTTTTAAGTTTAACATAGTTGTGGGTGATAAGCTTGTGAAATTCTTTATGTGTCAGCCTTTGTCTCATTTCCTTCACTGTAGGTTGGAAGCATGGTCCTAATATGGAAGTCATTGTCAAAATAAGTTATCAGAATGATGGTGTGGTCAAAGATGATAACAAAATTCTAAATAATATAAAGGTGGTTATTGTGCCACAGTAGAGTAGACTTCATTCTACTTTGGAACTATCAGACTCTGTCTAGAGTATTTTGCTTTTATAAACTATACATAGGCAACTAAGAGTTTATCTAGAGGTGATAACAGGATAGGAGAGGAATCCTTGGTCTGTAAGGAAAAATGGAAGGAGCTGGAAGTGTTTAGTGAGAAGAAATGATAGCTATCTATAAAATTTTATTCATGTAAATAGTACAACACCATAAAATAAGAATAACCTAAACAAGAGTATTATGAGACCTATATGAAGGAAGTTATTAATCCTTTATGTAGAGATAGAAGAGAACAGTTAATTAAATTAAGAGAAGAGTTAGGATATTTCTGGATAAGAAGGCTGAATTATGTAAAGATGTCATTTATCTCCAAATAAATTAATACTCTAACACAATTACATTCAAAATTCTGATGAGATTGTTCTCTTGAACTTGTTTAATTGATCTTAAAGTTTATCAGGAAGAATATTAACAAAGAAAATATGGAAGAAAAAATAATGGGGATGATGAATTTTGGCAGCTGCCAAATTTAAAGTACTAATCTAACCATCTGTAAATTTGTTGATAGAACAGAAAGCACAGAAATGAATTCTCTTTTACTTGAGTTTAAAGGCTCTATCACAATAGAGAAAATAGGGATTATATAACAAGTGCTCTTAGAATAAGTTGGTTACTTACGCAGGGAGAAGATTGGAAGAACCTGACACTGTATCTCTAAACACATACCAAAATTACTGTTTGATGCACTTAAAAATTTGTTTAAATTTTTACAGTAACTCTAAGAAGTAGTTATTATCATGCCTATTTTGTAGGAGAGGAAACTGTCACAAAAAGAAGAGTAATTTGTTAAAGGTTACACAAGTAGTAAGTTGCAGCTCCAGTGGATTTACAGTTAATTGACTGATTACTTACTAAGTATGTGTTGGGATACAGATTAAACTATTTTATCACAGAAACTCCAGAATTAAAGGTAAGTGGTCTAGAGTAGGAAACTCTATTCCATGTCTGATGGCGCTGGCATCCTTACAGTGATACTTCCATCCCTGGTTCTAAAGTGGCTGCTGCAGCTATCTTAATCTTCAGTCCCTAGGAAGTGGAGTGTTTTAATGAGATACCTGGAAGTTGCACACATTATTCTCACACTGGTCCTATGGACCCAAATTTGGTCATATGTTCATACATGGCTGCAACAGAGATTGGAAAATACACTGTACAGATGGGCAGTGTGTACAAATACCGTGAAGCTACTACAGACAGACAGACAGACAGACAGAGAGATTGATTTTCTACCACAATATGAAAGAAAAACAAATATATAGAAAAAGATTTTATCTTCTAATAATCAACTTTATTACTTTGGCACAGACATTTTAGAAAGCATTTTAGCAATGAGTATTTCTTTTAACTTTATAAATAGTATAATTTTCCCTCTGTAATCAGAGAATTTACCTGAAATGGGGCAGCAAGGGAGAATGGGTATGCCATAAACAGGAAAGTCTTTATTCACAGAATTCTTTATAATTGAGAATTTAATTCAACCTAAATTTTCAACATTAGGAGAATGGTTAAATACATTTACTCCATAGTATAGTCATTAAAAATGTAAAGAGGAAATAAAATGAATATTTTATTATAAATGTAAAGTAGAAAATCTGATTTCCAAATTATACATACTGCCTGAAACTATGTAAACAAACAGAGAAAAGATGGAGGGAATACATTAAAATGTTAATAATAGTTATCTTGAGTGGTTGACCTTGTCTTTTTTACTTCTATGTATTTTCTTAATATTGGAATTTATTTTTATAATAGGAACTTTAATTTGAAGATCTGTCACAGGGAAGAGAATTAGACTTATTTTCTAACACTCTAGGGGCAGAATAAGACCATAAGACCAATAGTAGGATTAACAGTGACCAGGTTTGGGTTCAAAGTAAGATAAAGTGTTTTTTAGTTTCCACATATACATGGAATAAATCCTAAAAACTCATCTTCTCAATGAAACCTACCCTACCACCCTACTTAAACTGCATCGTGCCCCAATTTCCCCAGTACTCCTGATCTCCCTCAGCATTTTCTAATTGTTTTCTTTATATCACTTACAGTTTGTTAAAATCATAGATGATTTACATATTTAGTATGTTAAATTTTTCTTGTATGTCTCCCTCCTCTTAAGGCAGAAAGACTTTTATGTGTAGTTCACTGATCTATCCCAAGAATCTTGAACACTGACTGGCACATTGAAGACACTCAGTATTTCTTCATTGAATTAATATAAGTGTTTTGTTATTAATTGTTCTACTCTGTATCTCCTTAGCCCAGCCTTCACTGTTGCCATATAAGCCTTCTGGTAGTACGAAGATGTATTATGTTCCACAATTAGGTCAGATTCCTTCATCTACGTCTGGAGATTCCAAATCAGACACCACCGTCGAGAGCTCACACTCAGGTATACAGAATTATCCAAATTTAATTTTTTAATATTTTATTTGTGAATTGGCTGGTTAATTCTGGAATGACATATGAAAGCTCAGTGCTATTTAATCTTTTAGTGAAAATGGAGCTTTTCATGCTTCAATCTCAGGTTCACATAAGTGAGTTATTTGGTCAGATATATTATGTATACTTAAACATTTAATAAATATTTGATGAAGAAAATTATATGGATAGTTGTTTGTTAGTGGACTCTAGGACAAAAGTTTCCAAGTTTTCTCTGTTCACAGTGCTCTTAGTGTTTTGGTGACTTTTTTTTTCCCACCATTATATGGAACGCATATTAATATAAGAAGTACTTTTTCAAATAGCTAGTAAGTTATCAGGACACAAATACTTATTGTTTTAGTCTAACAACAAACAAAAATATTAGTTATTTCTTTTTGATTTTGCTTTTTGAAAGAAAATATTTTACTTTGTTCATAAATAATCAGTTACTAATGATATAATATGCAGCAGCTAGGACACTGTACAACTTCTCAGACCTCGAGATGAAATTAGACACAACCACCCTCATTTCCTGCTTTTATTACAGTAACTGTAAAAAATCCTGGTTTGCAAAGATACAGCAGCATTGAAAGGAATGTAGCACTATCTAATGTTGTCATTTTAAACTACCTTGAATTAGTAGTTTGTATAGTGCGCCAGATAGCAAATATCGTTGTTTCCCTAGAATTTTAAAATATCTGGCAGTACCCCTCTGAGATCATCACAGGGAAACTGCAGGTTTTGAAAATTAATAGCACCCCATGGAGTTCTCAATAAATATTTCCTGTGGGGATTTTTAAGGATACTGAATTGGTGTGGCCGTGAGGTTTTGATTGTGATGGAATAACATTTTGAGTAGTCCACAGGAGATGACCTGGTTCTATTTAGATATAAATTGTTTTCTTCATGATTTGTCAATAGATATCTTTATATGTATAGAAATTATACAGAAAGGAGAAGCTGTCCTCGTCTTAGGCAGATTTTTTGTTGTTGTTAATTTTAAAAGGCACAAACTAGTATCTCATTGTAACTAAGTTAAAGGCCCTAGTATAACTGTTTCTAATTTCCCACTACGATGCCACTGAAATAAAGAACTAAAATAAAATGCTCATTTTACCAAATGTTAGGATTGATTATTAAGCCTGTAAACAGAAACTGGAAGAAATTTCCATTACTTGCAAAGCTATGGTTTTAAAAACACACTTAATGGCTACCAGAAATTTAAAAAGCTCACCTAACTGATTGTAGGTAGGAAAATTTTTCATTCTTCTTTTACTTTCAGCCCCCTTAGTTCAGAAGACAGATTGTATCAACAGAAGTCTTATCAGGTGTCCAGTGCTGTTTGAGGCCTCCATTGTCCTGTTACCTAGTCACATCTGTAACTCTTTTGTAAAAGTTTTGAAAACTTTTACAAAACTCTGGAAATTAACTAAAGACTTGACAGCAATCCAATGAGCATTTATTCAAGAAAAATGGCTGAATCTTAGTAAGAACAGTAAGCTTTGTGGCATTTTAACTTGCCCTACTCTCATCCCCACACTTAGCTCAGTGATAACCTTGAAAAATACCCACTGGCATTCCCAGGACTGAAGGGAGCAGAACAGAGTCAGACCTCTTTCAAAACTTTATCCCAAAGAATTGTCAATATTTGACCTGTCTGGTGGTTTCCTGAAATACTCCACTCAAAAGCCTTGTCTTTATTTGACCTCAGAGTTATGCAGTGTTAAAAGCCTCTGTGTGTATGTGTGTGTTAGGTGTTTATCAAAAACATTTATAGGCAAGTGTTTTAATGTCACGATCCCTGAGGCCATGGACAACAGTTGAGGCAAACAATAATTAACCAAAAGCTGAAAAGAAAAACTGAGGATGAGATGTCCATAGACATATTCCTGGGACTCTAGAAGACCACACACCTGCATAAGCCTGGGTGCATGCTCAGGAAAGACCTTAACCTTTAGCTATGGCTGCCCTTGAAGTTCTGTGAAAGAAGAAAGGGAAGGCTAAGGCAGAGTTGACATCTGCCTGGCTCAGTGTTGAAGGCATGCCCTGACACACACACACACAGCCCCTCAGAAAAGACAGGGAGATTTACCGGTTCTAGATGTTTAAGGCTGTCTCTGTCTAGGTAATAGCTGACCACTAAGCTAGTTGAGTAGAAACTTTAAAAAACTTCACAGAATTAGTTTAGATTACTTAAAAAAAACAAAGCAATAACAGCAACCCTAAAGAGGGAGTAGAATCTGATTTCTAGAATTGCCACATATTATTTCAGTTGTCCAGTTTTCAACAAAAATTTATAAGATATGGAAGTTTAAAAATATAGTCCGGCCTTTTGAGCCACGCTTCTCTTGCTAAGGCCCACTTCCATGTCTGGAAGTGTACTTTCCCATCTAATAAAGCTTTTTTCTACTGTATTTCGGTGTCTTACTCAGTTCTTTGTTCGCGACATCAAGAACCTGGACAACGTGCCGGGAGGGGATCCCCACTCTCCAGTAACATATCCATTCAGAACAGGAAGTCAAGAGAACTCTTGAAAAGTATAGTTCTCTAGAGTAAATAACCATATATCTACACAGTGGAGTGTTATGTCACTGAAAAAGGAATGACGATCTCTATGTGCTTCTCTTGAGTGGAAGCCAGGATCTACTACTGTTAAGTGGAGAATGCAAGATGGAAAAAAGTATACACAGAATGCTTCCACTTATATTTAAAGTTGACAGAGCCCTGGCAATGGGGAAAGCTAGCTGCCACGTTGTGAGGCACCCTCTGGAGAGACCGAGATATCAACGTATGGAGGAACTAAGGCCTGCCAGCAGCAGCATGGATGAGCACAGAAGCACATCTCCCCAGCCACACCAAGAGATTACTGGAGCAGCCTGGCACCTAGAGTGCACCCTTGAGAGAGACCCTGAGTCAGAAAACCCAGCTAAACTCCCTCCAGACTCCTGACCCACAAACTGAGATAATAAATACTGTTTTAAGGCCATAAATTTTGGGGTAATGTTACACAGTAGGAGATAACTGATACAAGTAATTTAGGGAAGAGGCAAGAGAATTAAAATGCTAATCAAGGCACAATCAGATCAACCCTGCAGCCTGCCAGAAGGATTTCTGCTATATAACTAACAGCTCATGCCCTACACCTGTGAAGGGGAAACAGGAACCAAGAATCATTCCCTAGGGCTAAAACCATGCAGAACCCATCCATGGATTAAAGGTTAGGAACTGCCAGCAGGCCTTTCACTCTACATATTCTTACCTTTTCACACTACATACTCTTCCCTTTCCTCACTGTATGTCCACATCAAAGGAAATGGATTAACAAAGTCTTTTAAACTATAACCCACAGGTTCTAAAGAATGATATATAAACTGAATGCCTCTAATACTTAGGGTCCCTCTCAGTGCTTTTATTCTGTCCCTCTCACTCTCTTTGAGAGGAGACCACACTCTATGGAGTGTTACTCCTTTTCTAATAAACTTTCCTTTTGATTCTAGTGTGTGTGTGTGTGTGTGTGTGTGTGTGTGTAGTCCATACACAAGAAAAATAGCAGCTTAGAAACTGTCCCTGAGGAATCCTAGACATTGGACTTTGTTACTAAACAAAGACTTTAAATTGGTTATATAAAATATGTTCAAAGAACATATCTCACAATCGAAACCATGTCTAAAAAACTAAAGGAAGTAGACAGTATTTTACCAAATAGATAATATCAGTAAAGAAATAGAAATTACAAAAAGAAACCAAATAGAAATTCTGGAGTTGAAAAGTACAATAACTAAAATTAAAAATTCATTAGAGAAGCTTATTGTCAAGTTTGAGCAGGCAGAAGAATCAGTGAACCTGAAGATTATTGCATTGCAATGACATTTAAAGAGCTGAAAAACAACAACAACAAAAAACTCTACTAGCCAGCAAAACTACCCTTCAAAAATGAAGGAGAAATTAAAACAAAAACAGAAGAGTTTATTGCTAGCAAACTGACCTACAGGAAATACTAAGGAGATTCTTCAGGGTGAAATGAGTGGACGCTAGATAGTAGCTCGAATCATAAGGGGAAAAAAAAAAACACCAGTAAAGGTAACTACATAGGAATAGACAAAAGACCATATATATGTATTTTTGTAAATTCATTTTCTCGTATATGACTTAAAATACAAATGCATAAACAATAATTATAAATTTGTTACTGGGCACAAAATATATAGGGATACAACGTGAAAATAACAGCATAAAGAAGGGAGAATAACAACATATACAGGAGAAAAGTGTTTGTATGCTATTGAATTGGTATTAATCCAACTAGATTGTTAATTTACATTAAGATGTGACTGGTAATTCCCAGGACAACCGCTAAGAAAATAACTCAAAAATATATAGTAAAAATTACTATAGGAATTAAACTCTAATATGATACCAAAAGCAAGGCAAACTTTTGTGCATCCAAAAACACTATCAACAGAGTAAAAAGATAACTTACAGAATTGGAGAAAACATTTGGACATCATATATTTGGTAAGAGATTAATATCCAGAGTATATGAAGAACACTATGACAACAATAAAACAATCTAATTTTTAAATAGATACAGAACATTTCTCCAAGAAAGATATACAGATGGGCAAAAGGACACAAAAAGATGCTCTACATCAGGTCATGAGGAAATGCAAATTGAAACTACAATGAGAGATACCACTTCATACCCATTAGGATGGCTGTTATAAAACAGTAACAAGGATTGACAGGGATATGAAGAAATTGGAAACCTTATGTATTGATAGTTGGACTTTAAATGATGTAGTTACCATGGAAAACAGTATAGTAGTTCCTTAAAAAATTAAACTTACAGTTACTATATCATCCAACAATTGTACTTCTGAGTATATCCCCAAAATAATTAAAATCAGGGATATGGAATATTATTTGCCTTAAAAAGGAGTGAAATTCTGCCACATGCTACATTGCATGAAGTGAAATAAGCCAGTCACAAGTTATTGTTGAGTATACAGAATTAACAAAATAACATAGAACAAGAACAGAAAACAAACTTTAAGATAGCATAAACAGATCAGATGAATTAGAAAGAAATGTTTTTAGCTATGATAAATAATTTTAGCATACATTGACATTGTCTCATTCATGCATTTACAATGTGAGGACAGAGGGTCAAGAAGTGGAAGTAGGGAAACCAGTTAGAAGGCTGTTGCAATAGTCAGTACTAGAGATGGTAATATCTAGGATTAGAGTGATGGTGGTAGAGATGAAGAGAAGTGCATACAGTCAACTTATTTTTAGAAAATAGTTCTTCCTGGACTTGGTGATAGAATATGTTGAGGGAGAAGAAGGTGAAAAAAATGATTTCTGGTGTTCTAGAGTAAGCAACTGGATGAACAGAGATACCATTTACTGAAGTGGAAAAGTCTGAGGAAGAGGTAGATTTGGGGAAGATGAAGATGATCAAAATATCTCTTTGGACATATTAATGAGATTCCTTTTCCACATCTACGTAGAAATGTTAAATCTGCAATTGAATGTAGACAGTTTACAAATGTTGAGGTTGTATGCAGGGGGTACTGCAAAGAAGGTGGCACTGTTCACATCATAAACATATGCTGCTGTTTTATGAAAACACGCAGGTGGGCTTGAAGGTTCCAGGTCTTTTGTTAGCGATCCGGAGCAATAGTGTTAACTATTCCTGTCCTAAACTAGGTCTATACTTACACATCCTACAGCTGTGCACAGATGTAGGAAAATAGGTATACATAAACTCACTGGCATACACACGTGTGGCTACACTCTCTTTCACCTGTCTCTCAGCTCCACTGAGGTTGCTTTTCTTGCTCATCCACCTACTACTCTCAGGAACTTTATTGTTCCCCACCTGAATCTGAACCTGACCATAGTTACCTCTCAGAGAATGAAGGCTGAGAGTGAAGAGTATGCATGTGTATGCTGCTGGCAGTGTGTGTTCTCTGGTTATTTGGAAGTATTTGTCAGGAGAATGCCCCACGTATAGGTGTTTGTGTTGTACCATAATATATAATAATAAATTTTTTGTAATTGAGGAAGGGGGTCATCTTTTTCTAATTTCTTCAAAAAATGCTGTAAGGGCCAGCTGTGTCCTGAATGCTAGGATCTGACGCTCAGAAGAAAGGTCCCAGCTACAGATATGTATGTCATCAGTATATAGAGGTAATCAATGAGTTCACCCAGAAGAAGAGTGCCCAGTTATGACCCCTTGAGGAACTACAGGAATGAAAGATATGGTAGAAGAAAGAATAATAAGGATTTATCAGAGAGGTAGGGAGCAAATAAGAGAAAATGATGCCACAGAAGCTGAGAAGACCCCAACATAATTGGTACATGTGACCCAGAAGGCTTAGAGTAGGATCCTTGCATTCTGTCTTGAAAAATGCTTCATGGCTTATTTATATTCTACTGTACTGATGAGACTGATATTTACCTAGTTTTTGTTGCAATATACATTTTAGGTGCTCAGGAAATGCATGAAGTACAGAATCTCAGATTAGGGGAAAAAATTTTTTTTGTAGATGGTAATTCTGTAGTTACTATAAGTTCTTATAGTTCCAGAGATTTTTTTTTTTTTTTTGCCTCTCATATGTGGCATAGATAAACTTATCAGTGGATATAGGAACATTGAAATATATTTTTAAAAATAAAATTAGTTTCAAATCTTATATTTCTTTATCACATATTTTCATTTCAATGTTTTATCTCGTATTGTCAGATTACTCTTCCTGAAAAATAGCTGATTATCTTTCCTTTTATTGAAAAAATCTTAAGTTATGTATTTCGTGCACAGTAAAATTTATACTCATTAGCTTGGAATTCCATGCCCAGCTAAATTTTGTCCCAAACAATTTTAATATGTCCCACCATTCTTTTTAATGTATTCTGTAATTCAGCCTGACTACAAATGTGTCTGCTGTTCTTATATACTCTTTGCTTTCCTGTCTCCTTGTCTACTAATGCTGTACCTCTGCCTAAAATGTCTTTATTCCCTCCTCTTCGTATTTTTTCAAAAATCTTATGTTCCAAGATACAGTCTGTTTTCTCCCTTCTCTGAAAACTTTCTGAGCTGGAAATTGTCTCCCTTCTGAACTGTTAGTCTACTTTCTTCTGTCATTTACTTCTCCACCTTTTATTGTTGCAATTTATTTTAAATATCTGACAGCTTCAGTTTGACATTTCCTTCTGATTACCCTACAACACTCCCATTGTCGCATTTTTTCTGAAGTGGTTTAAGACTTAAATTTTTTGTCTTTTCAGCTTTATTTTTGTGTTAATTATACTACTTTCCCATTTTTCTGTAGGCTCCAACGATGCCATTGCTCCAGACTTCCCAGCTCAGGTGCTAGGCACGAGAGACGATGACCTGGCACTCACTGTTAATATTAAACATAAAGAGGGGATCTATAGTAAGAGGGCAGTGACAAAGGCATCTTTGCCAATGGGGAAAAAGCTCTTTCAGAAAGGTAAAACAGGTAACTGGATCGGCTTCGTATATTTTGTGGGGTTTTTTTTTTCCCCTATTCATCCTAAATGAGAATATTGTCTAGTCATTATCCTTTTTGGCTTTGTTATACAAACTTGTCTCTTAGTTATTTTATTGGCTACATACAAGAAGGATAAAATGTTTATAAAATCTTTAAAACTGCTTCACAAATTTTTGAAAACTGTAAACTTTATTTTAATTATGGAAAATAAAATATGTTGCAACTTTGAGTGAAATCATATTCTATTAAATATGTTTTAAAGACTAGAGTCCATAGGAAATCTTGATTAAATTGCCTGATGAATTTATTTGTCAAGTGGTGCAAACTAGTGGCAATTTGGTAGATGTAGATAATCCTGTGATCCCACTGACAGAGACTTGATGAGGGGGAAGATATGGAAAAATTGACAGGGAACAAAAGTCATAGACTAAGGGAACTTCATCAGAATTCTGCACAAAGTATTCACCAGCTATAACTCATCTCTAGGCTGCATTTGGTAAGAGTGATGTGTTTGAAATAAAGTGGGGCTCTGTTACCTAAGAGACCCCCATAACCTCCCAACCTTTTCCGAGGATCTGTTGATACTGTTATTCTTAGTCTACGTTTTAACTTTGCATCTTAAGGAAAAGCCCTTCTGACTTAATCCTATGCAACCATTTTACCATGGGAAAAGCCCAGCCTCAGAACCTCTCACCTTAAGAGATTAAGGATAAAGGGGAGAATGCCTGCTTGAAGAAACTGAAGGGTAACCTATGCATAACAGCTAAGGAGCTCATAAAATATATCAGAAATAAAAATCTCAGTGGAAGGATTGGAATATAAAAGTGAGAAAGTCTCTTAGAAAATAGAACATAAAAAGAAGGGAAAAGAAAAACAATTTTTAATTCAAGATGATTGGATTGGCCCAAAAGTTTTAATGTCAGAAAACAGGTTTTCTAGAGACAATAGAGAATCGGTTAATGAGAGCCACATATATTAGTTTAAGTAATCCCCAAATCATAATATTGAGTGGAAAAGGCATGTTACTTAAAGGTTAATAGAGTATTTTTACCATTTAGATAAAGTTTAAAGACATGCAAAACAATCCTGTACCTTGTTGATTAATTCGTGCAATATAGTTTAAAAAATTCAAAAACTTCCTTGAGATTGATGAATTCTAAATTTAGTATAAAGGTTGCTACCAAAAAGAAAGTCATCCTTGAGTCTTTACACAGGAAATCATTATACCTATAATGTTTTATTTCTTAAGCTCTGTGGTAAACAAATTGGTTTTTATTATGTTGTTTTTAATAATCTCTATTGCCTTTCTGATTTCTATGTTGAAAAATGTTCATACTTAGAGATAGAAAATGAATTTCTTGTCATCCCATTGTAAAAACACATAATTATTGTTAACTACATGGTGACTGTTATTTTTGTTGCATTCGTGATTTTTTAAATGCATAAACACTATTTTGCACTTAAATTTTCTCATATAATAGAGAAAAGAGCTGATTTTAAAAGACCAATAAGATAAATCTCTAGCAAGTATCTCTAAGAAAAACAAAGAAAATAGAAAGTATTAGACAAGTTTAAAAGGATATAATTTAAGGTTTTTAAAAATTATATGGCTATAAATAAAATGTACATGATATAAATGCTTTTCTAGGATTACATGAAGTATCCAAATTGGATCCATAAGTTACAAACACTTTGAGTAGGCTAAAGAACTCAAAAGAGTTGTTCAAATCTACTTTCCTACTTTGAAAAAGATATACGATCAAGACCTTTTTATTTACTGTTGTGTCAGACCAGCAAAGAACATATTTTATTTAGAGCAGTACTTTATTTAAACCATTGTTGTACACAGGAAAATAAAGAAAGCTTTCCAATTCATGTTATAAACCCACCATAACTGTCACAGTTTTTACATGGTGGGGCCTAAGAGGTGCTTTTTACCTAATATGTGTAAAAAGGGTTTGGGTTTTGTTCTGGGTTTTTGTGGTGGGGAGGGTTAACTTGCCTTTGTTTGTTTTCTTACTCTGTAGCATTAAATGATGTCATTATTTCAGATGCCCAAGTTCAAGTTCTTATCACTGAAGATGAGAACCTCTCAGAGAAAAAACAGAAAACCGAGGTCTACAGTAAAATGGCAAAGACTAAGGCTCCCCAACCTGAAGAAAAAGAATCCTTGCAGAAAGATACTGCAGGTAGGTAAACTGGATTATCTGCATATTATTTTCTTTCAGCCTTCTAAAATGAGTATAAAAACAACAATAGTCTCTATTCTCTTCTTGCTCTCTTCAGACGTCTTCCATATGTTGCTCATATGTGAAATAAGATATTAGCTGTAATTTTTGGTATACATTGACTGGTATAAAACCAAATATTTTATAAAACATTTTAAAGGTCTTTGAGACATTTCTAGAAAACTTTCTGAATATAGTACACGAATTAATTGTATTCACAGAAATTCACATAATAGACTTTAAAAAACTCTACTGATTAAAAAAATTCAGTGCCATGAGATGCTGACTTTCTAATACTATTGTTGTATATAAGCCTTTTTGCTTTAGGAATTCAGCTTTTTTACTTCCTTAACTTCCAATCCAGTTTATTTGCTTCAATGGGACTATGCTGATTTAAAATGCCTATAATAGTGTGTTTAAGTTAGAATTAGTTTTGGCTCTGAGAGATGAAAACAAAAACAAAAAATAACATCGGCTTAAAGAAAGCAGGATGTTATTTCTCTTTCTTGTAAAAATCCAGAGGTAGACATAAACGGTTAACATGGTACTTCAGAGTGTCAGGGATCAAAGCTCTTTCTCTTCTATTACTCCAACATTTTTAATCTCCATTCTCATGCTGCAGCCATATGGCCCATATTCCAGCCAGCAAAAAGGAAGAAAGAGAACAAAAAAAAAACATATTTCTTTTTAAAAATACTTCCAGGTGCCATTTAAAATACTGTAGATAGATGCCGTTCCTCTTCTGTCCTACTGAACAGACTTAGTTATGTGGTCACACCAAACTGTGTTGCCATGGAGGCTGGGAAATATATTCTTCATTCTGGTAACTGTATGTCCACCTAAGTCAGGATTCTGTTTTAGAGGAAAAGGAAAATGGATTTCAGAGGACAACTGGTAGTCTGCCACAATGTAAACAGAAAAATATTTTAGAGTATAATTAGCCACTTCTCTTTTTTTACACAAAAAAAGTAATACATATTACTTTTTTTTTTTTTTCAAAAGTTATATTCTGGGCAACACTTCAAAATTTTAACCCCTTTTGCTGTTGCTAAATGAATGTTCCAGAAACAGTTTTGATCATGTTGATCTAATCCAAAAATTTTCATTGCCCTTAAGAATGAAAACTTATTTAGCATAGTCTTTCAGAACAGTAAAATCATCTTCCAGACAACTTTTCAAATGCAAATTTTCACGTCTTTTTCTTATAAATTCTATAATCAAATAAACCTTATACTTATAGTTGCTTTCCTGATTCCATTCTTATGTAGTCACCTGTGCCTAAAATGCTTTTTTCTTTCCATCTCAGCATGTATTCCAGCTCAGCTATCTTCTGACACCAAAATTGTTAACTTTACTCCAGAGTTCTTGCGCAATCCTCTTGGTCAGAATTAGTTTCTCATTCTTTGAGTACTTAGACGTCTTTATCTGCCTTTCTCTTATGGTTTAATTCTTTTACTTTGTATGATATCTAATTTTGTACATTTTTTAAACTCCAGTTTAGATCAGCAATTTCTAAACACTTTTCTGATCTTTTTTTTTTTTCTTCAACATCAGTAACAGTGCCTTTCACATAATAGATGCTGGAAAGGTATTTTAATACTTTTGTCTGCTTCCTGTCTGGATATGGTGTTAATTGCCCTCTCTTAGGTTCTAGTCGTGCTGCTACTACAGAGCGCTCAGCTCAACAAGACAAAAAAATTGAAAGCCCATCAGTCATTAAAGCCATTAAACGGAAAGAGGAGATCCATAGTAAGAGGACAGTTCCTAAGGAAGCCTGGTCAGAAGAGAAAGAATCCTTGCAGATAGATATTGAAGGTAATGGGATTGGGTTGTGTGTGTGAGATAGAGAGAAAGGGGGTGGGGGTGGGGTGGATACGTCTGTGTGTTTCCATGTCATTCTGATGAGAATGTAGCCTCATGATTTAAGAGTTCTATATTTTCTTTTTTTTTTTTTAATGTAAATTACTTCAGTGCTACTTTGTCTATGTGAATGTACATACTGATCTGTAAAATAATTTTTACTTCTTGGAAAAGATATCAGCAATTTAGAAACAGGATTATAAACAAATACCTAAGGCTGATGTATTAGAAGTGAAGTATCATGTCTCAGTACTGAAACCTAAAGGTATTCCAGAAGACTGTAGCAAAGACAGAAAATATAAAATTTTTAATACAGTAAAAAAGAGCCAATATCACATCTATATTTATGCATGGCCCCCTTTTTCTAACATAGAAGACATAAGCCATTACTACCTAGCTGTCAAACTTTACCTATATAAGGAAAGAAAGGAGTCAAGTAGCTATAATCTATTGTATTTTGAAACTAGTAGGGAGGCAGCTGCTCACATCAAGAATATATAAGATAAATGATTTCTCACAAGAGTGCCAAGACTGCATAGTGGAGAAAGAACAGTCTCTTCAAAAAATGGTGTTGAAAAACTGGATATCCACATGCTAAAGAGTGAAATTGGACCCTTACTTTTTACCATGTATAAAAATTAATTCAAAATGAATCAAAGATCTAAACATGAATTAAAATTATGAAACTTAAAGGAAAACATGAGGAAAAACTTTATGGCCTTGGATTTGGCAGAGACTTCTCGGATATGATACTAAAAGCACAGGCTAAAAAAGCAAAATAATAATAGATTATACTACATAAAAATTAAAAACTGCATCAAAGGACACAGAGTGAAAAGGCAGCCTATAAAATGGAGAAAATATTTACAAATCATGATAAGTGGTTAATATCCAGATTACATAAGGAACTTCTATAAATCAGCAGTAGAGAAACTCAATTTCAAAATGGGCAAAGGACTCAAACAATTCTCCAAAGAAGATAGATGAATGGCTAATAAGCATATGAAAAGATGCTCAGTACCACTAATCATCAGAGTCATGCCAATCAAAACCACAGTGAGATGCCACTTCATACCCATTAAAATGGCCACTATCAAAAGAACAGAAAATAACCATTGTTGACAAGGACGTAAAGAAATTAGAACCGCTGTACACTGTTGATAGAAATATAACATGGTGCAGCCATTATGAAAAATACTACGGAAATTCCTCAAAAAATTAAAAATAGAATTGCCATATGATCTAGCAATCTCACTTTTGGGTCACAGCCAAAAAAAATTCAAAGCAGAATCTCAGAGATAATCTGCACACCCATGTTCATCACAGCATTATTCAAAATAATGATCATAGAAAACAGGGTGTAGATGGAGGAAAAAAGAAACCAGAAAGTAAATTTTTAACAAAAGAAAAAATAGCATAAAATGAGATAGTATATATAAGACTATGTATGTAAATGTATATGGGATAAATTCACCTATTTAAAAAACGTTTCAGATTAGGTTAAAAAACAAACTCAGTGTCACACTATATAACAAACACATTGAAAATAAAATGACTCAGAAGGGTTGAAAATAAAAAGGAAAACTAGAGACATGAAAAAGAAATTTGGAGACATGCTGTTAATATGGATGAGATTAAATTCAGTACCAAAAGTGTTAGGAGAATTAAGGAGGAATATTTTTATACTGATTTGCAATCCACAATGAGGCTCTAACACATAAATCTTTAAACATGAAATATCATAAATATCCATAAAGGGAGCACTGTCAGTAAGGAAGTTTACGTTGCCTTGTAAAAGAACGAAGGTATAGAATTACATGAAAACAACTCTTATGATATATTGTTAGGCAAAAGTTGCTTAGTGGGAAGAGGGACGCTTGCTAGCGGGGGAGGGGAATGCAAAACACCATAAACTAACAGAAAACCTCAGAAGACCAAGAAGAAATGGACAATACAAGATACCTGGGATGTTTTCCATTTCTTTAGATCTTTAATTTCTCTCAACAATGTTTTGTAGTTTTCAGAGAAGTTGTTAAATTGATTCTTTTGTTAAATTGATTCCTAAATATTTTAATTTTTTGATGTTACTGTGAATAGAATGGTTTTCTTAATTTTTTCAGTTTAATTGCAAGTGTCTAATAATACAATTGATTTTTAAATACTTATCTTTTATCCCACAACCATGCTGAACTTGTTTATTAGTTCTAATATATTTTTAATGTATTCTTAGGATTTTCTAGATACAAGATCTTGATATCTATGAATATAGTTTTACTTCTTCCTTTGCAATCTTTATGCCTTTTTATTTTTCCCTACTTGCCCTGGCTGACACCTCAAGTACAATGTTGAATAGAACTGGCAGGAGCAGACATCCTTGTATGTTCAGTCTAGAGGACAGACATTCTGTCTTCATCACTGAATATGATTTTAGCTCTGTATTTTTCATAGATGCTCTTTATCAGATTGAGGAAGTTCCCTGTATTTTTAGTTGAATGTTTTTTTCAAGAAGGGAGTTGGATTTCGTAAAATGCTTTTTCTGTGTCGAGATCAAGTGAGTTTTGTTTTTTATTCTCTCGATTGGGTTTTCATGTCGAAATCTTATATTCATGGGGTAAATCCCACTTGGTCATGCTATATAATTATTTTTTATACATTGTTTGATTTTATTTGCTAGTATTTTGATGAGAGTTTTTGTGTCTGTATTCATAAGAGAGATTGGTCTGTAGTTTTTTTGTGATGTCTTTGTTGGATTTTATTATCAGAGTAGACCTGGCCTTACAAAATGAATTGGGAAGTGTTCTCTTTGTTTTTTGGAAGAACTTGTAAAAAATCAGTATTCTTTAAATGTTTGGTAGAATTCAGGTGGAACAATCTGGACCTGGACTTTTCTTTGTAGGTAATTTTTTTATTACTTATTCAGACTCTTTACTTCCTTTAGGACATTCAGATTATCAATGACTTGGGTCAATTTTAATAGTTTGTGGCTTTTTAGGAATGAGATTTATTCATTTTCATTTCATCTAAGATATCCAATTTATTGGCATACACAGTTAATAGTATTCCTTTATAATCCTTTTTATTTCAATAAATAAAATTTATATATTGGTAATGTTCCCTCTTTGATTTTTGATGTAAGTCTGCTGATTTTTTCTTGGTTAATCTAACTAAAAGTTTGTCGTTTTTTTTTTTTTTTTTTTTAATCTTTTCAGAGAAACAAGGCTTTGGTTTCTATTATTTTTCTCTTTTAAATTCTCTATGCTATTAATTCTTACTCTAATTTTTTATGATTTCCTTCCTTCTGCTTGCTTTAGCTTAGTTTGATCTTTTCCCAGTGTCTTAAGGTGGAAGTTATGGAGTATTGAAGTCTTCTACTTCCATTGTCTGTTTCTTTCTTCACTTCTGTCAGTTTCTGCTTCACGTATTTTGATGCTCTGTCAGGTAAATATATGTTTATAATGTCCTCAAGGTTCATTCATTACGTCACATATTGAGGAATTTCCTTTTTATGTGTATACCACATTTTCTTTATCCATTTATCTGTCAATGGATATTTAGGTTGTTTCCACATCTTGGGTATTATGAATAGTACAGCAGTGAACATAGGAGTGCTAATATCTCTTTGAGGTCCTGATTTCAATTCTTTTAGATAAATACCCATAACTGGGATTGCTGGATCACATGTGGTGATTCCGTTTTTAATACTGCTTTCCATAGCAGCTACACTACTTTGCATAATTACCAACACTTTTTTGTTTTTTTTGATAATAGCCATTCTAACATATGTAAGATGATAGCTCATTGTGGTTTTGATTTGTATTTTCCTGAAGATTAGTGATGTTAATTATTTTTTTCATCCACCTATTAGCCACTTATATGTCTTTCTTGGGGAAATGTCTGTTGAAGTTCTACACCATTTTTAATTGGATTATTAGTTATTTTACCATTGACTTCTAGGAATTCCTTATATATTTTAGAGATTACTCCTTATCAGATACATGGTATGCAGATATTTTCCCTCATTCCGTAGGTTGCCCTTTCACTTTGTCGATTGTTCCTTTTCCTGTATAGAAGCTTTTTACTTTGATGTAGTCCCACTTGTTTGTTTTTGTTTATGTTGCCTATGCTTTTAGTGTCATATTCATAAAATTATTCCTAAGACCAATGTCATGAAGCTTTTCCCCATTGTCTTCTTTTAGGAGTTTTACAGTTTCAGGTCTTATATTTGAGTCTATAATCCATTTTTAGTTGATTTTTGTGTATGGCATAATGGAACAGTCCATTTTATTATTTTCCATTTCTCAGCACCATTTGTTGAAGAAATTATTCTTTCCCTATGTATTCTAGGCACCATTGTCTAAGATCAGTTGATTGTATATGCGTGTATTTATTTCTGGACTCTGTTCCGTTCCATTGGTTTCAATTAATCTTTCTTACCTTATTTTCCTCTTTTCCCTCTATTTTATAAATTGTACAAGCCACACAAACGGAATGTTTACACTCACTTGCTCAGTGCTTTTCCACTTTCATGCCTTTGCTTATGCTACTTAATGAAGTGGGCGGGAAAGGACAGTATGATTATCAAAGAGTAGAGCGATGCATGGTGAAGTAGGAAAGTTATATAGTACTTGTATACCATTATTAGGGAATTTTGATTTTGTTCTAAATTTAAGAGAAAGCCATGGAGAGCTGTGAAATAGGAAATGACAAGTTCAATTTACATTATTAAAAGATTACTGTGACTATTCTTTGTAGAATACAGTGGAAGAGGATAAGAGTAAACAGGAGACCTATTAGAAACATGCAGTGTCGTGGGAAATGGAGAGAAGTGGACAGATTTATGATTGTTTGGTGAAGATGAATGGCAGGAACAAGGAAGGTGTGAGAGACATAAGTATTAAGAGTAACTCCTAGATTTTGGTCTGCTTTTGAGTGATGTGCCATTTAAAGAGATGCAGAAGATTGGAAGAGGTACTGTTTTAGAGGAGGCTAAGATAGAGTTCAGTTAGGGGCATATAAAATTTGAGATGGCTATGAGAGCCAAGAGAGTATATTAAGAATGTAATTGGCTATGAGTCTGGAGCTCAAGAAAGAAGTCACAGCTTGAAATGTAAATTTGAGAGTAGTTAACAGCATAAAGATAATACTTAAAGAACAGGGAAAGATGAGGTTACCTAGAAAGAGAATACAGACTGAGAACATCCTCTTAAATTGGGCACACTTAGAGGTCATTGATCATCTTAGCAAGAGCAGTTTTAGTTCAGTGGTATGGTTATGCTCTGATTGGAAGAATGAAATTGGAATAGGGGAAGAGGTAAAGAAAAGGAAAAATTATATTTTCCACTTTAGAGGCTTGGCTGTAAAGAAGAGCGAAGAAATGAGCCAGTCTCTGAAGGAGAAAATGAGGGTTTTCTAAAGATATAATATTACTAAATGATGCTTTTAAGATGTTGGAAATGATCCATTAGAGAGAGCCTGAAGATATGAGAGAGATGTAATAGGAAAGGAACTGAGGTCTTAAAGATGAGTTGGGCTCCAGAGCATCAGTGGAGGGGCTTGCCTTGAAGAGAAGGTTGGGTGGTTCTGCTGTTGCATCTGAAAAGGTTGTAGATGTAGGTGGGTTGGCAGAGGCTGGCATTATTAGTGTTGCCTATGTAATGATCGCTCTACCCAGAATGTTCTTTACCTTCTGTCTTTTTGTTTACCTCTCATTTTTACTTTGTATTTCAGCCTCTTCAAAGAAGCCTTCTCTAACTACCATTTTCCATTTAAATTTTTGTTACATCACTTTGTTTTTATCTTTCATAGCCCTTAATACAATTTATAATTATATAGCTGCTATCTCAAGTATCTATAGAAACTAAGCAAAACCTCTCAATTTTTAAATGTTGCTGGATAATGCTAAAATTATATAGAGATTTTTGAGATATAATTGACATATAAGATTGTATTAGTTTTAGGTTTACAATGATTTGATACAAGTATACATTATGAAATGATTAGCACAGTAAGTTTAGTTAACATCCATCACCACACAGTTACATTTTTTCCTTGTGATTAGAACTTTTAAGATCTACTCTCTTGACAACTTCCAAATATATGATTCAGTGTTGTTGAAACTATAGTTACCATGCTATACATTACATTTCCAGGACTTATTCATCTTATAACTAGAAGTTTGTAACTTTTGTCCACCTTCACCCATTTCGCCCACCTCCCACTTCCCACCCCTGCCTCTGGTAACTACCAGTCTGTTTTCTATATCTGTGAATTCAGTTTGTTTTTGTTTATAAGATTCCACATGTAAGTGATACCATACAATGTCTGTCTTTTTCTGTCTGACTTATTTCACTTAGCATAATGCTCTCAAGGTTCATCCATGTTGTCACAAATGGTTTTTTATGGCTGAATAATATTCCATTATGTATGCATACCATATTTTCTTTATCCATTCATCTATCAGTGGACACTTAGGTTGTTTCCATGTCTTGGATATTGTAAATAATGTTGCAGTAAATGTGAGGGTGCAGATATCTTTTTAAGATAGTGATTTCATCTACCTTGGATAAATACTAGATGTAGAATTTCTGTACCATTTTTAATTTTTTGAGGAAACTCCATACTATAACAGCACTAATTTACATTCCTATCAGCAGTGCACAGCAAAAGAAACCCTTTTCTCCACATCCTCGCCAACACTTGTTATTCCTTGTTTTTTTGATAATAGCCATTCTAACAGGTGTGAAGTGATCTCTCATTGTGGTTTGATTTCCATTTCTCTGATGATTAGTAATGTTAAGCATCTTTTCATGTTACTTTTGGCCATTAGTATGTCTTCTTTGGAAAAATGTCTATTCAGATACCGTTTTATGCTTGTTTCAGCCTGTTGATGGTGATGCTATCAGTTAGAAATGCTTGAGGGCAATCACCTGGGCCCCATGAGCTTCCTGCAGACGTCTCCCCTTTCCAAACCAGTGTTACAACTGGACCGATCCTTGTGGTTCTTATGATTGCAAGATGCCCTTCAGCAATAACTACCAGGAAACTTTGAAGAAAAAAAGTTTATTACTTACAAGCCCTGTATCATACAAGACATGCCAGGGAGCACACAGCAAGCTTATAGGTAGAAAAAGAGAGCATAAGCATGGGCTTGGGGTTCTGCTTTTATTGGGGTAGAGAGTGGGATATAAGGTTTCATAGGCTAACTCTTTTTTTGGCATATTTAAAACATAAGAACAAGAATTTAAAGCGCAGGAAGAGGGAAAAAGAAAGAAAAACAACAGCCAGGCAACCCAAATGGCAAGTTATCTAAATGAACCATGAGTTAGGGGTGGACTGGTGGGGGCACATCCTGGCTTTTTATGTAGTTGTGTGGCTGGCAATGTGTTTATTCGAGACAGCCTTCCTTAATGTGGATAGCTCTTTGAAGAGGATGCCTCGACAATGAAAACTTAAGTCAGTCACTTGTATTACATAAAGAAAAGCCAGCTATAAGGGCTTACATACAGATTGCCCATTTTTAAATTGGATTGTTTGTTTTTCTCTTGAGCTATATGAGTTCTTTATGTATTTTAGATATTCACCCCTTATTAGATAAATGATTTGCAAATATTTTCTCCCATTCTATAGATAGCTTTTTCATTTTGTTGATAATTTCCTTTGCTGTACAGAGCATTTTAGTTCGAAGTAGCTCTACTTTTCGATTTTGCTTTTGTTGCCTTTACAGGAACTTACCCCCTGTTTTCTAGGAGTTCTATGGTTTCAGATCTTACTTTTACATCTTAATCCATTTAGAGTTGATTTTTGTGTATGGTGAAAGATAGTAGTCCAGTTTCATTATTTTGCATGTGGTTGTCCAGTTTTCCCAGCACCACTTAGTGAAGAGACTAGACTGTTCCCCATCGTATATTCTTGGCTCCTTTGTCATAAATTAATTGACCTTATATGCATGGGTTTATTTCTGGGCTCTGTATTCTGTTCCATTGATTTATATGTCTGTTTATGCCAATACCATACTGTTTTGATTATTATAGCCTTGTAATATAGTTTGACATCAGGGAGCATGATGCCTCTAGCTTTCTCAAGATCGCTTTGGTTATTGGAAGTCTTTTGTGGCTCTGTGCAAACTTTAGGATTTTTTGTTCTATTTCTGTGAAAAATGCAGTTGGGATTTGGTAGGGATTACAGTGAATCTGTAGATTGCTTTGGGTAGTATGGACACTTTAACAATATTTATTCCTCCAGTCCATGAGCACAGAATATCTTTTTATTTCTTTATGTCTTCTTCAACTTCTTTATCAGTGTCTTATAGTTTTCAGTGTACAGTACAGATCTTTTACTCCTTCATTGACATTATTCTTAGGTATTTTATTGTTTAATGCAATTGTAAATGGGATTGTTTTCTTAATTTCTCTTCTAATAGTTTGTTATTAGTGTATAGAAACACAACTGATTTTTGTATATTGATTTTATCTTCTGCAGTTTTACTGAATTCATTAGTTCAATTTTTTGTAGGTTTTTAGAGTTTTCTATGTATAATATGTCATCTGCAAATAATGACAGTTTACTTCTTCTGTTTTGCTTTGGATGCCTTTTATTTCTTTTTCTTGCCCCATTGCTCTGGTTATGACTTTCCTACCGTGTTAACTAGAAGTGGCAAGAGTGGGCATCCTTATCTCGTTCCAATAATCTTAGAGGAAAAGGTTCCATTTTTCACCATTGGGTATAATGTTAGCTGTGATATTGTCATATGTGGCCTTTATTATGTTGAGGTACATTCTCTGTACACCTGACTTGTTGAGAGTTTTTATTATGAATAGATGTCCAATTTTATCAAATGCTTTTTCTGCATCTATTGAAACAATCATATAATTTTTATCCTTCATGTTGTTATTGTGGTATATCACATTTATTAATTTGCAAATGTTGAACCATCCTTGCATCCCTGGAGTACATTCCACTTGATAGTGGTGTATGATCCTTTTAAAATATTGTTGAAGTTGGTTTCCTAATATTTTTTTGAGTATTTTTGAATCTGTTTATCCATGATATTGGCTTGTAGTTTTCTTTTCTTATAGTGCCCTTGTCTGGGTATCAGGGTAATGCTGGCCTTGAAAAATGAGTTTGAAACAGTTCCCTCTTCAGTTTTTTGGAAGAGTTTGAGAAGGTTTTATATTAATTCTTCTTCAAATGTTTGGTAGCATTCACTGGTGAAGCCATCTGGTTTTTGTTCATTGGGATGTTTGAGAGTCTTTTTATATTTTAGACCTAAAAGCGGATTCCATGTGTCTTACTGTATTCTAGGGAAATTGCCTTAAGAATTCCCATAGTATTTAATGAAAATGGTAGTTGCCAATAATCTTAAGTGTAAGTGAAGAGGATCCCATAGTTACAGACATGACTTCGTTGCATGTAAATTTCTTAGTTTCTACCTATGACCTGGAACTACTAAAATGTGTATTGACCCTGTATTAATGTTTACAATTAGCATTTATGTTTGTAAGATGTTATTATATCTAATTCCTTTTTTGACATAGATTAACGACTGTCAAAAAGTGAAGGTGGAGGTAGTAAATTTTGTTCGGTATATTTTACCACAATAAAAAAATATTAGAGAAAAAAATGTAAAGGTGGTTCACAGAAAGGAATTTTAAGAGGCTCTAAAACATGTGAAGAGTTTTTTTTTTCCCCCACCCATTTAATTACTGATGATGAAAATGAAGTCTTGGATTTCATAGCAGAAAAGAGGGTTAACAATACCTAATAATACCTCTCAGTTTTATCAATACCATTGAATTAAAAGGGAGAAAAAAAAAAAAACAGATTTGGAGTACATAGCACAATACCCCACATATAGCAGGCAGTGACTACAAACCAGCTGCTATTACAATCCATAGGAATAAAGTAGCTTATTCTGGCAGAGTCCAGCCCAGAATCCAGGTCTCTTAAATGTATACTAGTCTGATCACTCGGTACAAGGGCTAAATCATTTGTGCAGGCAGTGAATTTTCTGAAACTTTATATAAGCTGTTTTTTCCTTTGGTTTTTTGTTCTAAAGAATTAAGTGTGAATACTGTTTCTAAAGGGAATGAACATATTTTGAAAGTCCTTCAAAATCTTTTTATTTCTCCTTTTCAGAGTCCAGTTGTCATTCAGAATTTGAAAATACTACCCATTCTGTGTTCAAGTCAGCCAAGTTTTACTTTCATCATCCAGTGCACCTACCCAATGATCAAGAGTTTTGCCATGAATCCTTAGGGAGGAGTGTTTTCATGAGACATTCTTGGAAAGATTTCTTTCAGCGTCATCCAGATAAACAAAGAGAACACATTTGTCCTCCTCTCCCTTGTCAAAATGAGGAAAAAACGAAGACAGATTATACCAGAGTAGAGAGCCTCAGTATCAATGTAAACTTGGAAAACAAAGAAGTAATACATCCTACTAAAAGTCAGGCTAGAAATTATGCAAAATGTGACAAACAAATTAATGATCAAAAAAAAGATCATAAGGTCGCCCCAGAGCCAACAACTCAGCACACTGCAAATTTGAATGAACTCTGGAACAAGTATCAGGAGCGGCAGAAGCAACAGAAATGTCCAGGATCCAGTGACAGGAAAGAACTGTCCTTGGTGGAACGACTTGATCGTTTGGCTAAACTACTTCAGAATCCCATCACACATTCTCTTCTGCCCTCAGAAAGTACACAAGATGATAGCAGAGGGGAACGAGATGCTAAGGAATCATGTGGTAGACATGAACAGCAGAAAAACAAGCTTCAGAAAAAGAAGCGGTATAAAAGCTTAGAGAAATGCCATAAGAACATCGGAGATCTTAAAAAAAACAAGGTGCTTTCTACTCAGCAAGCTGGAAGGTCCGATCAAATTAAGATTGAACAGGTTAAATTTGATAAATATATTCTGAGGAAACAGCCAGATTTTCGATATATAAACAACACTTCTTCAGATTCTAGACCCTCAGAGGACAGTGAGCTGCTCACAGATACTGCCACCAACATCCTTTCTACCACTACTTCTCCTATGGAATCAGATATATTCACCCAAACAGATAAAGAAGTGACTTTGCAAGAGAGGAGCAGCTCTATTTCCACCATCGACACTGCCCGATTGATCCAGGCTTTTGGCCATGAAAGAGTTTGTCTGTCACCCAGGCAAATTAAATTATACAGCAGTATCACTGACCATCAGAGGAGATACATTGAGAAGCGGAACAAGAACAAGAAGAAAGCATTGACTACAGGTTATCCCCAAATGAGTTCTGAGCACACCAGAAGGAAACACATCCAGGTACATGGCTACAAATTGCACCTGGCAATGTGACTGCCTTTTTCATGGACTTTTTAATTAAGCTTTGCACACAGGTGAAAAAAAAGCCAATTTGCCCTTTCCTCACTATATCATTTTTTACCAACTGGAAAAGAGTGAGAAAGTGTAGTACGGTGCTATTGTGAGTTGTCATTCTTTTCATCAACACTCATTTATGAATTACCCTTTGGATGAAGGGCTTTGTTGCTAAATGTTTCAGAATCTGCAAAGTATATCCCTGGCACAGGGAAACTTCAAGTTTAGAATGACCTGCATTCTGAACAATATTGGCTGGGTTTTTTTCTTTGTTTTTTGTTTATTCATTCCTCCCTGCCTTTCAGGAAATTTTGAGTTGCTTTTAAACACACACACACACACACACACACACACACACACACACACACACACACACACTACATTATGATTTTTTTAAAGTAAATGAAGAATTGGAATGAAAGAAAATTAAATGGAAGCTACAACATGATTTTTTAAATTAAATAAATGAAGAATTGTGAGTGATGGGAAGACAAGTTGAAGCCAGAGGGGAGATAAATATGCCTTGTAGATATGGTTGCTAGATGTTAGCCACAAATTTCACTTTATGTTTTCTGCCAGTTAGTATCACTAGAATTTTATCAATTACGTTAGTCTGTAATATAAAAACGAACTAAATTTTCAAAAGCATTACAGATATTTTTGGTGCTGTTACCTAGGAGAAATTTTACTCACCACAGTGTCACAGACCCTTAGCAGTACCCTTACAGTAGATTCAGTAACAATGCCTATAAGGCTAACACAGCCTCAGCGTAGGGAGTTCAGTAGAGGCAGCTTTCAAGGCGTCAGCAAATGCAGTTCACTACTTTAAACTTAAGAATAAAATTTAGGGTATCTAGGGAAGTGTTCTTCAAAGAATGAGGCTTACAAAATGGTTTATTGGGTATAGGAAGAAAGATATTAGATTTATATTCATTTTTCTCAACCTTTTAAAATTTATACTTTTCTATATGTTTGTAATATATGAATATAGTAGTAATATAATTTATAAATAAATATCTATTTTAATAATTTATGTTCAAAAATATTTTTTATCAGTAGGACCTCATGATCAAATAATTTGGAGATCTCTAGAGGAAAGAAGGCACAAGACATTTGGACAGTTTACCATAAATATTATTTCTCATAATTGAGATTTTGGTATTAAATGGCAGTGATATATAAATAATACAAATGACTTTTAAGTAAAAAAGAATTGGGAGTGACACAGACTAAGGCTATTTGTTCCATAGAAAAAATAGAGTAAAAGGATCCAGGTGGAGGGTTTTTATGTGCGTAGTAAAATACATACACATAACATGAAGTATAATTTTAACCATTTTAAAATGTATAGTTTAGTGGTGCTGAGTACATTCACAGTGTTTTACAACTATCACCACTATCTAGTTTGAGAACTTTTTCAGCACCGTAATGAAACCTCATACCCATTAAGCACTCTCTATTCTCTCTTCCCACGAGCCCCTGACAACCACTTACCTAACCTTCTGTTTCTGTGAACTTGCCTGTTCTGGTTATTTCATATAAATGAAATCTCACAATATGTGACCTTTTGTCAGGCTTCTTTTACTTTAATGTTTTTGGAGTTCATCCATGTCCTAGCATGTATCAATACTTCATGCTTTTTTTTTTCTTTTTTTTTTTTTGGCGAAGCAACCCTTGGTTGACCTCACAGATTGCAAGGACCTTGTCGGCTTACAATCCCTTATTTTTTTATTTTTATTTTTTACGCCTACAGCACCTGGTCTTCCTAGGTGGTCTCCCATCCAAGTGCTAACAAGACCCGACCCTGCTTAGCTTCCAAGATCAGATGGGATCGAGCTTGTTCAGGGTGGCATGGCCGTAGACAGTACTTCATTGCTTTTTATGATGAATAATATTCCATTGCACGTATATACTACATTTAAGTTTCCATTTCATCCATTCATGGACATTTGGATTGTTTCTACCTTTTAACTGTTGTGAATAGAGCTGATATGAACATTTGTTTAAGAGTTTTTATTTGAAAACTCGTAAACAGTTCTTTTAGGTGTATACCTATAAGTGGAAACAGTAAGTTTGTATGGTAATTCTTTTAGCTTATCGAGGAAATGCCAAACTGTTTTCCACAGTGGCTACACCATTTTACATTCTGCCAGGAATATCTGAGGGTTCCAGTGTCTGCACATTCACCAACACTTTTTATTTCCTTTTTTTGGCCATCCTAGTGGGTATAAGTAAGGTGGCATCTCATACTCATTGTCATTTTCATTGTGGTTTTGATTTGCCTTTCCCTTTCCCTAATGACTAATGATATTAATTAAGCATCTTTTCATGTGCTTATTGGTCATTTGTATGTCTTCTTGGGAAAAATGTCTATTCGAGTCTTTGCCTATTTTTTAATCTTGATTTGCTGTTTTTGTTGTCTCTTGTCTACTTTTTAATTGTCTTTTTGTTTTTGAGTTGTAAGAGTTCTTTATATATTCTGGATTGTAGACCATTATCAGCTGTATAATTTGCAGATATTTCCTTCCACTCTCTGGGTCATCTTTTCACTCAATATTACTGTTCTTTGATGCACAACAATATACTTTTGATGAAGTACCAGTGAACCTATTTTTTTTATTTTGTTACTGTGCTTTTGGTGTCATATCTAAGAAACCACTGACAAATCCAAAATCATGAAAATTCATGATTTTTTATATTTTATTTTAAGAATTTTATACCTTTATTTGCATCTTTATACTTTTATTTGCATCTTTAATATATATTGAATTAATTTTTGTATATGGTATGAGGTAAGGGTCAAACATCATTCTTTTCTACATGGCTATCTAGTTGTTCTAGCACCAGTTATCGAAGAGACTGTTCTTTCACCCTTGAGTGGTATTGGCATCATTGTCAAAAATCGATTGACCATAGATATGACCGTTTATTTCTGGGCCCTCAATTCTATGTCTTTGATCTACATTCATATCTGTACACGATTACTGCACTACTTTGATTACTGTAGCTTTGTGTAGTCAGTTTTAACATTGAGAAGGTCATTCCTCCAACTTCGTTCTTTTTCAACACTGTTTTGGCTATTTAGATTCCTCATTTTGCCATGTGAATATTAGGATTAGCTATTCCATTTCTGCTGAAAAGGTTGGGATTTTGATATTAATTGCATTAAATATGTACATCACTTTGAGGTTTATTGCCATCTTAAGACTTACGTCTTCCAATCCATAAATACAGGTTCTCTTTCAATTTATTTGTCTTTCATTTCTTTCAGCAATGTCTTGTCATTTTCAGCATACAAGTGTTGTACCTTCTTGGTTAAAATTTATTTCTAAGTATTTGATTTTCTTTCTTTTTTAAGTTATTTTTAATTATGGTAAAATACACAACAAAATTTATCAACTATTTTTAAGTATGCAGTTTAATAGCATTAAGTACATACTATCACCATCATCCATCTCTAGAGCTCTTTTCATCTTGCAAAACTGAAACTCTATTCTCAAACAAACAGCTCCTTATTTCACCTTATTCTCAGTCCCCGGCAACCACCATTCTATTTTGTGTCTATATGAATTTGACTAGGTACTTCATGTAAGTGGAATTATACAGCACTTGTCCTTTAGTAATAGGCTTATTTCACTTAGTGTCCTCAAGATTCATCTATATTGTAGCATGTAACAGAGTTTTCTTCCTTTTTAATGCTGAATAGTATTCCATTGTATGTATACCACATTTTGCTTATTCAGTTATCCATCATTAGATACTTGGGTTGCTTCTGTCTTTTGAGTAATATGAATGTTGCTGCTATGAACATGGGTATGCAAATATCTGTTTAAGACCCTGCTTTTAACTTTGGGAGTTACATAACCAGAAGTGGAATAGCTGGATCATATGGTAATTCTATTTTTAATTATTTGGAAACTAACATACTGTTTTCCACAGCATTTACACCATTTTACAGTCCCACCAATAGTTCACAAAGGTTCCAATTTCTCCACATCCTTGCCAACACTAGTTTTTTGGGTTTTTTTTAATGGTAGCCATCCAAATGAGTTATGAAATGGTATCTCATTGTGTTCAGCATCTTTATGTGCTTATTATTTGTGTATCATCTTTGGAGAAATACCTATGCAGGAATTTTGCCTGTTTTTTAATTGAATTGTTTGGTGTTTTTGTTGTTAAATTGTAAGAGTTTTTTAATGTTCTGGATATTAACATCAGATACATAGTTTGCAAATATTCCCATTTTGAGGATTGCCTTCTTTGCTGATTGTGTCCTTGGATGCACAGATGTTTTAATTTAGATATTATCCGATTTGTCTTTTTGCTTTTTTTATCTCTGCTTTTTGTGCCTTATCCAGGAAATTATTGCCAAATCCAATGTCATTAAGGTTTTTATCAGTTTTTTTCTTTTTAAGTTAAATGGTTTTAGATCTTATCTTTAGCTCTTTAATTCAATTGAGGTAATTTTTATATACGGTCTAAGGTAAGGCTTTAACTTTATTGCGTGTGACATCTAGTTGTCCTAACACCATTTGTCAAAAAAAGACTGTCTTTTCCCCTGTCGAATGGTCTTGGCACAGTTGGAATGTCCTCAGGGTTCATCCATGTTGTACCGTGTGACAGGATTTTCTTCCTTTTTAAGACTGAATAACATTCCATTGTATATATGTATCACATTTTGTTTATTCATTCATCTGTCAATGGACGTTTGGGTTGCTTTTACCTCTTGACTATTGGATATAGTGCTGCTACGAACGTGGCTGTGCAAATATCTTTACGAGACCTTGCTTTCAGTTCTTTTGGACATATATCCAGAAGTGAAATGTCTAGATCATATAGTAATTCTGTTTTGAATTTTTTGAAGAACTGCCATACTTTTCCACACCGACTGCAGCATTTTACAGTCCACCAACAGTACACAAGGGTTCTAATTTCTCCACATCCTTGCCAACACTTATTATTTTCTGTTGTTGTTGTTGTTGTTTTTTGTAGTAGCCATCCTAATAGGTGTGAGATATAGCTCTTTGTGATTTTTTTTATTTGCATTTCTCTGATGATTAATAATGTCGAACATTTTTTATATGCTTATTGGTTATTTATATGTCATTTTTGGAGAATTGTCTATTCAAGTTACTTGCCCATTCTCGAATCTAGCTATTTTTTTGGTCATTGATTTATAGGAGTTCTTTATATATTCTGGATATTATCAGACATATGATTTGTAAATTTTTTCCCCCAGTCAGTGGGTTGCATTTTCACTATGTTCTGTTGATTGTGTCCTTTGATGCACAGATATTTTTAATATTGGTGTAGTCTCAATTGTCTTTTTGCTTTTGTTGCTTGAGCTTTGTTGTCATATCCAAGAAATCATTACCAACTTCAGTGCCATGAAGCTTTCTCTTATGTATTCTTCTAAGAGTTTTATGGTTTTAGGTCTTTAATCCATTTCTAGTTAATTTTTTTATATAGTGTGAGTAAGGCTCCAGCTTTATTCTTTTGCATGTGGATATCCAATGTTCTCAGCACCATTTGTTGAAGAGACTGCCCTTTCTTTATTGAGTGATCGTGCACCTTTTAAGGGTCAAAAATCCTTTGACCACATGTCATCTGACCACATGTACAATGTTTATTTCTGAGTTCTCCATTCTAGTCCATTGATCTGTTTGTATGTCTTTATGTCAGAACCACAGTTATATTATTGTATCACTATAATAAGTTTTAAAATCAGGAATCATGAGTCTTCCAACTTTGTCCTACTTTTCAAAATCATTTTGGTTCTTCAGGGTTTCTTCTTATTTTTAATGATTTCTTACTGTTTTTAATCATTTTTGTTCATTGCTTTATGATTTTCTTTGAGTTTTTTTCTGATAACTTAATATCAGTTTAATTTTAATTAACTGAAGTACATAAACCACTCTTCTCTGTCACCCTCAGATATGAAACAGTATCTATTGACTCTGTCTTATGAAAAATTAAGAAACCGGTTGTGCTTCTCCCCACCTACTCCCATACACACACATTTTCCCCCAACCTACCGATATTCATTATATGTGAATTTTTGTGATAATTCATTATTTGTGAATTTCATCTCATTTCGTTACAGTAGTATTACTACTGCATTGACCAGCTTTATTTTCAAGAATTATAACATTTTACTTATATATTATAAGCAAAAATCCCCATTTTATTTACTTAATGTTTTTAAATATAGTGTCAGTATTTACCATGAGTCTTTTTATATAACTTAATGAGTTTATTCATTTAAATAATTCTGTCGTTTGGCTAGATTTTAAAACAGTTGTTAAGGGGTGAGCATCTCTTCAGTTCTTAAATTTTTGAGACTATTTTCCTATTACCTATATATAAGAACAACAACTTGGTTGGGTATAAATTATAAAACTTTTGAATAACAATCCTTAATCCAAAACTGTCAATTTTGCTCCCTTTTTCTGGGCACCAGTATTTAGTGTTCCTGTGTCAGAGGCAACCCTGATATTCTTTCCTTATGGGAGCCTGGTTTTTCATTCTTGAATTCTTGTCTGTCTTTAAAATTTAAGTTTAGTTTCTTCCCAGGGTATGTCTCAGTGTTGGTCAATCTCTATTAATTTTTTTATTATTGAAATAAAATTCACATGCCATATAGTTCACTCTTCCTTTAAGTATACTTTTCAGTGGTTTTTAATACATTCAGAGAGGGTAAAACATAGGCAGGCTCCTTGTATCCTTTACCACAACCATCACCACTAATTCCAAAACATTTTTGTCCCACCAAAAAGAAATCCTGTGCCCATTAACAGTCCAGCCTCCCCCACCTCTTCCCTCTCCACCCCCATAACCATTAATCTACACTCTGTCTCTATGGATAGATGTATATTCCAGTTTCTCTACATCTTTGTCAACACTGTCATTGTCCGTCTTTTGATTACAGCCATCCAGATAGATGTGAAGTGGTATCTCATTGTGGTTTTAATTTGCATTTCCCTAATGACTAATGATGTTGAGCATTTTTTCATATGCCTGTTCTTATATCTTTTATTAGAGAAATGTTTATTTAGATCCTTTGCCCATTTAAAAATTGAGTTATTTGTTTTATCACCGAGTTGTGTTTATATATTCTGAATACAAGTCTCTTATTAGATATATGATTGTGAATGTGTTCTTCCAATTCTGTGGATTGCTTTTCACTTTCTTGATGATATCATTTGTGGTACAAAGTTTTCAATTTTGCCAAAGTCCCATTTATCCCTTTTTTCTTTTGTCAATTGTGCTTTTCATGTTATATCTAAAACTATTGCCTACACAAAGGTCACAAAATATTTACGTTTTTCTTCTAAGAGTTTTCTAATTTAAGCTCTTTAGTACTATGATAATTTTTTAACAGTACCTTGTTTTATAGAAGTAGCAAGAATGGATATCCTTTTCTTGTTCCTAATTTTAGGAAGAAAGCTTTTCAGTTGTTAAGAATGATGTTAGCTGTGAGTTTTTCATAGATGCACGTTATCAGGTTAAGGAAGTTCCTTTCTATTTTGTTGAGTGTTTTTATCATGGAAGGGGTGAATTTTGCCATATGCTTTTTCTGTGATCGAGGTGAACATGTTTTCTTTATTAATGAATATAGTGTATTACATTGATTGATATTCATATGTTGAACCAATCTTGCCTTCCTGGGATAAATTCTCCTTGGTTTTGATGCATTATTTTTTTTTCTATGCTACTGAATTCAGTTTGCTAGTATTTTGTTTGAGGATTTTGCATCCATATTCGTAAGGGGTATTGATCTCTAGTTTTCCTGTGTCTTCGCCTGTGTTATCAGTAATACTGGCCTCATAGAATGAATTGGGAAATGATCCTTTTTATTGTTTTTGTTTTCCTTAAGAGTTTGTGGATGATTGGTGTTCATTCTTCTTTAAATGATTTTAGAATTCGCTAGTGAAGCCTGGTCCTGGGCTTTTCTTTTTATTGGAAATTTTCTAGTTACTAACTTTGTCTCTTTCCTTGTTACAGGTTTAGACAGATATTCTATTTCTGCTTGTTTTTCTAGAAATCTGTCTACTTTGTCTAGATTATCTGATTTATTGACATTTGATTGTTCGTAGTATTCCCTTAAAATGTTTTTAATTTCTGCATGTTTGGGTAGTAAGGTCCCCTCATCTATTCTTAATTTCAGTGATTTGAGTTTTATCTCTTTTTTTTCTTGGTATGGGTCTAGATAAAGATTTGTCAACGTTTGTTGCTCTTTTCAGAGAACCAACTTTTGGTTTCTTTGATTTTCCTTTTTTAAATTCTCTTTCATTTATTTTCATTCTTGATTTTTCTAATTTCCTTCTGCTTTCTTTGGGTTTTCTTTGCTCTTTTTTTTCTAATTTTGTAAGGTAGAAAGTGAGCTTATAGATTCTTTTAATACAGACATTTACACATAAATTTCCTTCTAAGTTCTATCTTCACTGCATCCTATTAGTTTTGGTATGTTTTGCCTTCCTTTTCATTGATCTCAAGATATTTTCTAATTTCCCTCGTGATTTCTTCTTTGACCATTGGATTTTAGGAGTGCGTTAATTTCCACATATTTTTGAATTTCCCAAATTTCTGTATGTTATCGATTTCCATCTTCATTCCATTGTGGGCAGAGAATATCCTTTGTGTGATTAAATAAAATAATTATTTTATGGCCTAGCATGTGGTTTCTCCTGGAATGCATTCCATGTGCCCTTGAGAAGAATGTATCCTGCTTTAGTTGCTTGAAGTTTCTGTATATGTCTGTCTGTTCAGTTTAGTTGATTTATAGTGTTGGTCTAGCTTTCTATTTTCTTATTGTTCTGTCTAGTTGATCTGTCCATTTTGAAAATGTTACATTGCCAGTCTCCAATCTTTGCTGTTGAATTGTCTATTTTCCCCTTCATTTCTGTCAGTTTTGGGTATTAATTTTTTTCTGGTACCAAATAACTCTGTTTCTTGTATTTTGGGTATTTTTTTTGGTGCCAAGTTACTCTGTTTCCCTCGTATATTTAGATTTACTTTCATTTAAGCAAAAAGTTTCTTTTAACTGTATCCTTGAATATTTTTTTCCCTTCCTCTCAAACTCTTTTCTATCTTAGGGTTGGGGAATGGGGACAGCACCACTTATCCAAGAATTAGATGTCTGTTGTATATCTTCCTCTCCTAACATTCTAATTATTTTGCTTTTCTGTATCTTTTTCTTGCATTTCAGGAGACTTTTTTTAATATGTAATCTACTTCACTGGCTGTTTTCTTTATTTTTTAATTAAAATTTTATTTTCTGTTGCATAAATTAGTTCTGCAATGGTTTAATGCTGTTCTTTTTGTCCTTAGTTTTCTTCTTTAGTGCCTGTCCTTGGTCTCCAACACATAATATAGGTATTCATTAATTTTTTGATGAATTGTGTTAATTTTGTCAACTGCCTCTTAATCTCCCTCTATCGTCTCAGCTTGTCTTAGATCTATTTCATTAGGTCCATGTTGTTTTTAATTTTCTCTAGAGAGAATACAATTATTTATTGATTAAAATGGATAAACCTTGAAAAATAAATTCTTTCTTTTTCCCTCTTTTATTTCCTTCCTTACACTTTAATGCTATAAAATATCTACCTAAATTCTTCTCTTTTGTTTTCAGGTTACTGTCTTTGTCTCTGAACAGTTCTCTGGAAACTATTTATTTGCCCACAAGTAATGTAGAGGAATTCTCTATGACTGTCTTATTACCTGTTTACAAGATACTGCTTGAATCTCCTTCCCAGGACCTGAACTTGAAGGCTAATCATATATGGTTTCTATTTCTTTTTGCCTCAGAGTTGGGAAAGACAGGCAGGTAAGAGGTGATTTTAGGACTCTGGACAGTTACAATAGGTGACAGTTTTCTCTGCCATTGTTTTAAAATTCATAAGTTGATGGCCCTACCTTACTAATTGTAGTAACATGCCATTGGGGTCTTGTTATTATACTACTTAAGGGTCAGCTGGTACCAGCTTTGATGGCATTGCCCTGTGAGCAATGATATAGCTGAGGCTTGTTTTTTTCTAGCAGGTCTTAGTAATGCAATTAATATATTTAGACAAGAGATTATTACCTAGATTTTTTTCTGACTTCTTCCTGACCAAAGGGGAGTATATGGTAAATCATTTCTGGCCAGGGCAGAAGGTGCTATTTTTTTCACAAGGAATATGTGTCCAATTAGAACATTTATCTTTCTCCTGGGCCACTTATTACCTCAGTCCCTTTTCTGAGGTAACAGTGGAGTATTTTAAATTTGATTGACTTGCTTTTTACCCTTCAGTATGTATGATCTTGTGTTTAGAAAGAGCTTTGTGATGGCTCCTTGAATGTGGTCCCAGTTGTTTCTCTAGACAGTATCTGGGATTTTGTGGTATGAGTTGAGACCTTTTTCCGAAGTTCTGAATATTTTTTTTTCACTTTTTGTTGCTTTTTGTTTGTGTCTTTCAATTACGGCATAAGAGGTTCATTAAAGCTGTGTTTTTGCTATATTTTCCAAAACCTATTCATTTATTTTCTTTATGTTTCTCTGTCTTTTATATTTCATTTCTTTCTTTTCTATAGGCTTCTTCCTCTCAGGTAGAACCATGCTTACGTCTTCATCATAGACTGTGGAGGATTTACCTGTCAGGATAGCTTCTACCACTTTATTTATTTTTCTTTATTACCAAATATTTTGTCAAAAAATATATCTCTTTATAAAGGTAAAATAACTAAATATAAGGAGTTCAGAGAATATAGAAAATATAAAGACCTTGGAATCACCCATAACTTTCACCATCCTGAAATAGTCATGGTTAACATTTTCATAAATAAGCTTCCAGGTTAGTATGTTATGATTCATACACCTACTACTTATGCTGTAAAGGAGCCATCACAAAGCTCTTTCTAAACACAAGATCATACATACTGAAGGTAAAAAGCAAGTCAATCAAATTTAAAATACTCCACTGTTACCTCAGAAAAGGGACTGAGGTAATAAGTGGCCCAGGAGAAAGATAAATGTTCTAATTGGACACATATTCCTTGTGAAAAGAAGTCATAAATAAGCTTCCAGGTTAGTATGTTATGATTCATACACCTACTACTTATGCGGTGTCTCTTTTGTTTTTCTGGTTGCTCCTCCTCTCTTCCCTTTCATGTTCATTCTCCCTCTCTCTCTCTCCCCCTATACCCACCCTGCTGCCCCCACTTTGTTTTCTCTCTTATTCTATCTCCCTCCCCCATCTCTTTTTCTCAGTGTCTGGTTTTGTATTTGTGTTAAAGAAGGGGAATAGTTTACTACTCTCATTAAAAAAGAAAAGTCAAGTTTTTCAGTTTATAGGAAAAAAGCTGGAGATTTAATTATTTCAATGTTTTTGTCCTCTCATTACTTCCCATTACCTGTATTTCCAGCAGTTAGGCAAATGAACAATACAAACAACCAAAGTGACCTCCATGAGAGAATAAAATGAGACCTTCAGTAATGTCAAATGAAATTTTTACCAATGTTCCTTACATTTTTACAAAGCAGGCTGATTTCATATTAGTCTTTATAATCATGGTCATGTGGAGAGAAACGACAGTCAAAAGCAGTGTCTTAGAACCCAAAAGATAAATTTCATGATATATTAAGAGATAAAAAGCAATATATAAAGCTATTTTTATGTTAACATCCCAAGTATATACACATATATATATGACTGAAACAAAACGAAATATTAACAGGTTTTCTTAAAATTATGGGATTATAAATCTTTATAGTTTTCTGTGTTTTATTTTTTTTTACAAGAAGCATATATTTTCTAATAAACTATAACAGTTGTTTTTGTTTGACATTAATTAAAAATTGAGGTAAGCTAGACTGATCAGACAAACACAAAATGTTATGAACTAGAAAGGAGAATTCTCAAGCTTTTCATTGCATTCTAAGTTCTGCCTAAAATATCTATTTGAACCTCATAATAACTTCTAGAAACAGAATGAAAGAATAGGATTAGAGAAGTATCATACACAGTTTCTATGCCAAGATAAAGAAAAATTTTCTTTTTAACTCCAGGTGCCAAGGGTTGAGTTAAATATGCTCCTAGGTTCGTGGTCTCTCTTTAATTTTATCCGCATATCCCAGACTCATCCTTGTTCCCCTACAGGCAATAGACTTGTTATTTAAATATCTTTTGGCTTTTAAGAGTTTTTACAAAATGTGCATTTGTGTGTGCTTGCATGGGTGTATTTTCAACTTATATAAAAAGTATATCATTTTTCTTATTTTCACTAAACATTATGTCTTCAAGATCCATCTCCATTTCTATAAGTACATCTAATCCAGGTTTCTAGTCATTGCATAGTTCGTTGAGTGTATCTACGAGTTTACCTATGCCCTTTCCCTATGATGGACACCCTAGTCGCTGTCAACTCCCAGCACCGCAAAACACAGTGCACATCCTTGTCCATATCCCCTGTTGGACCTGTGTGAGACTGTCTTTTGCAAATATATCCAGAAGTGGAATTCTTAGGTCATAACTACATGTGTATTTAATTTTCTACATTAGTACCAAATTGCTTTTCAGTTACATTCTTACCTACAATGCATGCAAATCCCTGTATTTCTATTTCTCTGACAATAATATCTAGTTTTTTTCTGGAAAATTTGAAATACAAGTTTTTATACCATGGGAAGGTAGAGTTTTGTTTTTTGCGGTTTTTTTTTTTAAATTAAATATTACTTGTCTTGAGAATCTGTCCTACCTCCACTCTGTAATTTCCAAGAAAGCAGAATCTTTTAGAGACTTCCAAAATTACTGCCATGCTTTCAACCAGAATACATTTATTTGTTCATTCATCCAGATATAATCATAATATAAAATGTGACAGCAGTGCAAGAGTGAGATACTGCTTTTCTCGGATTTTGATGTATAGCAGATAAAATATATGGAAGATTTTAATAGCAATGTTAACAAGTTTGATTTAAAGTAGCTATATAAAAAAACTTCATTCTCAAAACAGTACCCACAGTTGTTCCAAAGGCCCACAGAATATTTACAAAAATTAATTGTGCATTTAGACAAAATGTTGATAAATCTTAAAAGCAGCTTTATAACTAAGCTCTTATTCTCTAACCACAATGCACTAAAGTTGGAATTTAACAACTATAACTTTTTTTTTATTAAGATAAAAATTTGAAAGCATTCTAAACTTTTGGGTTAAAAAGACTAAAAGTTGAAACTATAGACTTTTGTTCATTAAAGCCAGTACAAGTACATATCCAAAACTTATGAGATATGACTAAATCTATATTTAGAGGAAAATTTATAACCTTAAATGATATTATCGTTGAAGAAGGTCAATAGGAAATAATTGAAATAAGCATTCAGTCTAGGAAAAGGCTAACAAAATAAGCAAAGAAAGCTAGAGGTAATTAATATAATGGGAAATGTATAAAATAATAAGTCCCCAAAATTGATCAATATAATTAAGATCTGATTCTTTTAAAGCAAACAATAGGCCAAATCTCTGGTTATTCTGACCATGGTAAAAAGAATATCGACATTAGTGATGTGGAAGGTTTAACCACAAAGAGGTGATTTTCTTTAAAAAGTTTACTCTGTGCATCTTTAGGCTGATATATTTTAAAATCTTAAATTAGATGATTAAGAAAATTGATCAAGAAGTTTTAAAGCCCAAATAGATCACTAACAATAGAAATTGAAAGACTCAATAATCTACAGCTCCCTCACCCCTAACTATATGCCCTCTAGAAATTTTTTACAAATATATGTTCACACCAAAAAGTAAGAGAATGTGTGTTTCTTCATTCCCTTGCCAACTGTGGGTAATATCAGTCTTTTTAATACTTGCCGATTTGATGTGTAAAAAAACTCTGCTTTAAATTGCATTTTTTTTTTAATGTTAGTTTTCAGGGATTGCCATTTACATTCCTTATTTTGAGAAACCTTTTTTACCCTTTGTCCACTTTTCTCTGAAGATTTCCAATTTTAAGCATTAATTATATTGTATTAATATAATACAGGCATACCTCAGAGATGCTGCAGATTTGGTTTCATACAACTACAATAAAGCAAATATCACAATAAAGCAAGTATTGAATTTTTTGGTTTCCTAGTGCATATAAAGATTATGTTTATACTGTAGTCTACTAAGTGCAATCTCATTATGTCTAAAAAGGCAATGTACAGACCTTTATCTTTTATTTCTAAAAAATGCTAACCATTATCTGAGCCTTCAGCTATTTATAATTTTTTTGCTGGTGGAGGGCTTGCCTTGTTGATGGCTGCTGACTGATCAGGGTGGTGGTTGCTGAAGATTGGGGTTGCTTAATTTCTTAAAATAAGACAACAGTGAAGTTCACCACACTGATTGAACTATTTCTCTGTAGCATGGGATGCTGTTTGATAGTACTTTACCCATAGTAGAACTTCTTTCAGAATTGGAGTCAATCCTCTCACCAGGAGTAGATTCCATCTCAAGAAACCACTTTCTTTGCTCATCCATAAGAGGTAACTCTTCATCCATTAAAGTTTTTTCATGAGATTGCAGCAATTCAGTCATATCTTCAGGCTTCACTTCTAATTCTAGTTCTCTTCCTATTTCCACCATATCTGCAGTTACTTCCTCCACAGAAGTCTTGAACCCCTAAGTCATTCATGAATGTTGGAATCTTCTTCCAAAATCCTGTTCATGTTGATATTTTGACCTTCCCTTGAATCACAAATGTTCTTAATGGCATCTAGAATGATGAGTCCTTTTCAAGAAGGTTTTCAGTTTACTTTGCCCAGATCCATCAGAGAAATCACTGTTTATGGCAGCTATAGCCTTATATAATGTATTTCTTAAATAAAGTCAAAATTATTCTGACTCATGAGCTGCAGAATGGATGTTGTGTTAACAGGCATGAAAACAACATTAACCTCATTGTATATCTCCATTAGAGCTCTTTGATGACCAGGTGCATTGTCAATGAGCAGTATTTTTTTAAAAGGAACCTTTTTCTGAGCAGTACGTCTCAACAGTGGGCTTAAAAAATATTTAGTAAACCACGTTGTACATAGATGTGCTGTCATCCAGGCTCTGTTTTTCCATTTATAGAGTATAAACAGAGTAGATTTAGCATAATTTTTAAGAGCCCTAGGATTTTCAGAGTGGTAAATGAGCACTGGCTTCAACCTAAAGTCACCAGCTACTTTAGCCCATAACAAGAGAGTCAGCCTGTCCTTTGAAGCTTTGAAGCCAGAAATCGACTTCTCTTTAGCTGTGGAAGGCCTGAGGATATCTTCTATTATAATGTGCTTTTGTCTCTATTGAAAATCTGTTGTTTAGCGTGGCCACCTTCCTTAATTATAGCTAAATCTTCAGGATAACTTGGCTGCAGTTTCTACAGCAGCACTTGCCCCTTCACCTTGTGCTTTTATGTTACAGAAATGCTGGCTTCTTTTATTAAACCTCATGAACCAGCAACCTCTGCTAGTTTCAGACTTTTCTCCTGCAACTTTCTTACCTTTCTCTGCCTTCATAGAATTAAATAGAATTAAGGCCTTGCTCTGGATTAGGTTTTGGATTAAAAGAAAGTTGTGACTGGTTTGATCTTCTATCCAGACCACTAAAACTTTCTCCATATCAGCAGTAAGGCTTTTTCACTTTCTTATCATTCACATGTTCACTGAAGTCGCTCTTTTAATTTCCTTCAAGAACTTTTCCTTTGCATCGACAACTTGACTGGCACAAGAAACCTAGCTTTCAGACTCTCTCGGCTTTTGACGTGCCTTCCTCACTAAGTTTAATCGTTTCTAGCTTTTGGTTTAAAGAGAGAGACCTGTACCTCTTTCACTTGAACAGTAAGAGGCCTTCGTAGGGTTATTAATTGGCTTAATTTCAATATTGTGTCTCAGAGAATAGGGAGGCACAAGGAGAAGGAAAGAGATGGGGAAACTGCTGGTCAGTGGAGTAGTCAGAATAAGCATATTGATTAAGTTTGCCGTCTTATATGGATGAGGTTCATGGACCCCCAAATAATTACAATAGTAACATTAGAGATTGCTGATCACAGATCACCATAACAAATAATAATGAAAAAGTATGAGATGTTACAAGAATAACCAAAATCTGACACACACAAAATGAACAAATGCTGTTGGAAAAACGGCACTGATAGTCTTGCTTGACACACAGGGTTGCCACAAACTTCCAATTTGTAAAAACAAAAACAAAAAACTACCTGCAAAGTTCAATAAAGCAAAGTATAATAAAATGAGATATGCCTGTAGTACTGTTATAGACTCAACTTCTTTTTTGTTCCATGCTAAGAAAGATCTCAACCTCAAGATTATAAAAATATATACATATATATTCTCCTGTTTTAATACTTTTTTTAGGGTAGGTAGGGGCAATGCACTTAAACCCTTAATCTATGTGGAATTTATTCTATGTGTGTAGGTATGATTTTTTCAAATATTTCGCTTATTGTCAATAGAGGGTCTTAAAAAAGAAAGTGATATTCCTAAATTAATTTATTAGAAAAAGCTAATCTTTTGTTAAGCTGGACTCTAGCCAGTTGGACTTGGTAATTAATAGCCATAGTTCTCTTGAAATTTCTACCCCAAGTAACTGAAATAATATGTGAAAACCGTATCAAAATGGAGAGATCTGAAGAAGAAATTAATTCTGACCAAAATACAAAGGAGTTTCACTTATTAAACTTGAAATTAGATCAGAACATCCAAGTGAAAATATCTAACAGATATATTTGGCCTCATGAGTATATTATAAGTGACATAAAGATTTCAGAGTCTTCATGTAATCCTCATAAATATTAAAGCCAAGAGGAAAGAGATTTGAGAGAATGCAGAGAAGGAAAAAAACAGAGGGCTACTTCCAGACCATAATTTTCAAACCTGATAGGAAACCTTTTGGTTTGAGACCCATGTCGTTTAGGTCTGCCACCCTGTACAAGGTTTTTATGATTATTTGTTAACCTGGTTTTCCCCATATATTAATTAAGGAGTTTGGCTCTTGGTTCACTTTTTTTTCTTTCTACCCCAAGCCCTGCCATTATCTTGGAAACTCTACTATTGTGTTAGAGTTTCTTGACGTTAGTTCTCATTTTAACCATCCAGTCTTATGACCATACTTTGAATTTTGGTATCAGCCAGAATCGTTCCATCTCCGTAATCTTTACTCATTCATCTAACAGAAGAAATTTTCTGAGGTGCTATTATTCAGACACAATGCATTTTTAATTTTCTGGGGAGGATTTTTTATAGTTACTATCTACCATACTTGCAGAAATAAATGACCAGTTCTCATTTTTTAAAGGTGAATAATAGATAATTATCACCTGAGTTCCTGCTTTTGTAAGCTTTAATCTTGTCTCGAGGACTTAAATCTGTTAAAATATTATTTTTTGGAAAGACACTTTGATTACATCACCCTTTACTGGTTAGTAAATTTTATTGTTGAAATTACAGTTGCCAGTTTGATCTGCACATAACTAAAAACTTCACAAGAAAAGAATGTCTTTTGATGCCATAGACTATTTCTAATTTTGACTCTGTCTTATCAATGTATATCTCTGATCCTAAACTTGAGTGGTTATGAATGCATTAGCATAAACCCATTCCTCTTGGGGAAGAAACATCTCCCAGCAGGCACCTGGCTGCCAGAAGGTCAGCAATAACAATCTACATGGAAAATAGCCACATAGGGTCATGTAAGAAAACATGACCTTTTTCCTATATTGAATATGTCTCCCTATTTCCACCTAAAAAGTAAATTTTTAATTGAAAAGCTTTTTTTTTTCCTGGGTCTGTCTGATGGTGTCCGATCAATGAATATGGGAATGAGTCTCACCTAGATTTTAAAAAATACTACAAAAAGCCTGGAACATCTGAGATGGTGACAGTTACTTTCTTTTCCCACTTTGGAATAAGGCATCAGCAGGTGAGTTTGCTCTCATAATAGAAATTAAAACAGCCAGAGAGGCTGTGCCTCCTTCCGAGAGTCTCTGCAACAGAAAGCTTAAACTATAGTAGCTGATAATGTCAGTTGGACTTGTCACTTAAATCCTTATGTGTAAGCCCCATTGTAGAGAACCGAGTGGGCAGATCCACATCCAGGCCCTGAGGGATGATCAGATCTTTAGAGGAGATGCCTGAGCCTCTCCCATGGACAAGAGAAGTGGACTGGTGAGGTTTACAGGCAGCACCTGTAAATGTATTCATCAAAAATGTTCTATCCCATGCTGGGTTCTCAGCACAAATTGTCAGACACAATGCAGCCCTGTCATTGTGATTATTTTGAATCTGTGGCAATCAACATGGCGTAATTGCATGATTCTGACAGTTTGTACTTGGCTCTAGCCATAGAGTGTATTTAGTGCTTCATCATACCTACAACATACAGTACACACATTTTTGTTAGGACTGTCCATTATGTGAAAATGACATCGTCGATCAACTGCCATTGTTCTTGTAGCCTGGATTCAGTAACAGGAAATGCAGGACCATAGAGACAATTGAGCATGAGAAGCTTTTTCCTCCAAATAAAGCTTCATAATCTACATGTATTTCAGCCTATGTACATTAATAAATATATTTTATAGCTTTCTTGAGATCTTTCACATACCATAAAATTTACCTATTTAAAGTGTACGGTTTAGTGTGTTTTAGTATATGCACAGAGTTGTGCAACCATCAGCCCGATCTAACTTTAAAACATTTTCAACAACCCCAAAAAGACCCTGTGCACATTAACAGTCTTCATTCCTCCCAACTCTCACCCCTGCCCCAGCCCTGGCTCTGGTTGTTAATCTACTTTCTGTCTCTAGATTTTTTTTATTTTGCACATTTCATGTAAATGGAATCATAACAAATATGTGATCTTTTGTGACTGGCTTCTTTCACATAATTTTCAAGGTTTATCTACATTGTAGCATGTATTCATTCTTTTTTATGACCAAATAGTACTATTCCATTGTATGAATATGTCACATTTTATTTATTCAACCATCAGTTAATGGACATTTAGATTTCTTTTACTTTGGGGCTATTAACAAAGCTGCTGTGAACATTCATCTACAAGTTTTTGTTAGTCATGTTTTCTTTTTGGGGTGAGTGTACATATGCTTAGGAGTGGATATATGCTGTATCACATGTAACTCTGTTTAACTTTTTGAGGAACTACCAAACTGCTATCCAAAGTATTGTCATCATTTTGCATTCCCACAGCAATGTATGAGGGTTCCTATTCCTCCACATCCTTGAAAACACCTATTTTTGTATGTCCTGTTTATTTTCACTACTCAGAAAGGGCTGACAATATATTTTGTTGAAAGGGAATTTATTTTTGACTTTTCTATTTTTAAATATTTACTTTTTTCTAGGCAGGAATTAGAGTCAACTAGAAACAAACTCACACACCAAGGTTCATTTAATCAGATGTAAAAGTGTTCTTTCACACCACTGGTGCATACCATGACTGGGTGTGTCCTTTGAAAGTGCACGAAGTTCTGACTCAGGCTTGGAAGGGACCATCAACACTTCTACTTCTGTACCACGAGGCACTCCAACAGCTCCACTACTCGTTCATTGCTCGTGGGCAGTTCCTTCTGTTTGTCTAAGGCTCCAGTTATCAAAGGTTATAACTTAAAAAGATCCAAACTCTACCTGCATTTGATTTCCTGGCTCTGTTCCCAGTTCTGCTCTCTGACGCCACAGAAAATGGTCTAATCTTCTATCTCTTGGGTCCCTACTTTTCCCCTGAAGTGTGTTTTTCTTTCCAGTCTTCACTCTGAACCATTCCTCTCAGGTCATGCTTTCTACTCCCCTCTCCTTTTTGGGTCTATCAAGTTTGTCAATATCCTATTTTTAAACTTGTCTCTGAACTGAGCATGCTGTACTTCAGATGATGAGAGCATGTTGCCAGGGCAGATTTATCACCTTCCTTTCTGTGGCTATTACATTTCTGTGTCCTAACTTATGTTTTACTCCTGTTGAACTCACCAGAGCCATTAGATCTTTATTGCCACCCTCTTTGTAAGTTTTCATTGTTTATTCTCATTTAAACTGGTAATACAATCGCATTATACAAAATTTAAAATGTATAGGAGAGTATTTGATAGTGTTCTTCCCATGCTTGTTCCCCAGGCACCCAGCTCTTTTCCAGAGTCACTCAATGTTACCTGTTCTTGCATATCTTTACAGAGATTTTTAAACAGCTTTATTGAGGTATAACTTACCATAAAATTCATCTATTTCAAGTGTATAATTATTTTTAGTAAATTTACAGAGTTGTGCAATCATTACCACAATCCAGTTTTAAAATATTTCCATTACTTCAAAAAGGTCCCTTGTACTTGTTTGTAATCAATCTGCATTACAGCCCCAGACAACCTAAAACTCGCCTTTTGCCTTTTCTGGACATTTCATATAAATACAATCATATATAGTCTTTTGCATCAGGCTTCTTTAGCTTAGCGTGATGTTTTCCAGGTTCATCCATGTTGTAGTATGTACCAGTAGTTCCTTTTTATTGGTGATTAGTATTTCATTGTATGGATATACCACATTTTGTTTATCCAATTACCAGTTGACATTTGGACTGTCTTTTGGATAATATGAATAATGTGCTGTGAACATTTGTGTAAACATTTTTGTATGGACATATATTTTCATTTATTTTGGGTATATACCTACAAGTGGAATTGCTGGGTAATATGTTGCTAATGTTTAATTTTTAAGAAAATGCCAGTGTTTTCCAAAGTGGCTGTACCATTTTACATTCCCACCAGCAATATGTGAAGATTCCAGTTTCTCCGCTTCCTTCTGAACATCTTTTTTATTACAAGTATCCTAGTAGGTATAAATGATATTGTGATTTTAATTTGCATTTCCCTGATGACTGATGATGTTGAACGTCTTTTCATATGCTTATTGGCCACTCATACCTCTTTGGTGAAATGTCTATTCCAATATTTTACCTATGTTTAAATTACATACGTGGAATATCGCACTATTGATTTAGATATTTAGTTTCTCCCATCAATGTTTTATAGTTTTCAAAGTGCAAGCCTTGCACTTCTGTTAATATTATTCCTAAATATTCTTTTTGATGATGAAATGAATGGAATTGTTTCCTTAATTTTATTTTAGATTGCGCATTGCTAGAATGTAGAAACAATTGATTTATCTTAATTGATCTTATATTCCTCAATCTGACTAAACTTGACTGTTCATTCTAGTACCTCTCTGGATTCCTTCGTATTTTCTACAGGCAGGATCATGTCATCTGCATATAAAAACAGTTTTCCCTCTCTCTCCATAATCTGGGTTCTTTCTTTCCCAGGTCTTTTATACATTAAAAAGCAAATAACTGCATATGTTTTCTACCCCTTTTCACAAAGATGGCAGCATACTTTGCTTTTTGTACTTAATCTATCTTGAAAAGTCAATTCATTTCATACCTAAGTGTTTTTCCTTTTTTTTTTTTTTTTTTTACAGCTGCAGAGATGCAGTATATTACTGGCCAGTCTTGTCTTCCTCACCACCCTTTCTGTACTCATACATTTTAATTTTTTTAAACTAATAGTAATCTCATAGTTTTATATTGGCTTTTTACTGTTTATAATCTAAATTATGTGTTCTTTCTAACACTTCTGTAATTTCAGAAATGTTGGCATTCCCTTTTCTAGAAGGGGGAAAGTGGCATGGAGAAGTTATGGCTTGCTCAAGTAGAGACAGCAAGTAAAGGGAAGATCTGAGACTGGCTTAGGTCTTGGACTCCAGACCCATAGCTTTTTCTACTGCATCAGAGTTGCTACTGTTTCTCTTGTTTATTGTGTGGGGCTTTACAATTATCCCTTGTTTGATTTGGCCCATCATTCTTGTTATTATTTGGGATTCTGACAGCTATGTAGGCCCTCCCAGGTGTATGTTAAGAAGGAATAACCAGAGCAAAACAAGTGAATGGCACACAGTAAGTTCTTAGTAAATATTTGTTGTTGAATGCAAGATATCAGTAAAGGCCTCTCACTGTGTTGATAATAATATTTGGATAAGAGTGTTTCAACCTATATAACTCCACCTTGCCCTCAAAGATCATGAGAAGTTTTGTCATTTGATTTAAATCTAGTACTCTGCTGCACATTTTTTTGGTCTGCCAGTTAGTGATCATATCTACTAGGAAAAACAAGGCTAACCTGACAGGGCTTGTTCTGCCTGCCTTACTAAGCCCTGGTTGAAATTTGCTAATCTTTTCTTCGACCTCCAAATTATCAAATTAGTGATACATCTAGAATTTATTAGGTAAACAGTGTTAAACCTACCAGTTTGCAAATGTTTAATTTTTTGAGAAAGCATTTCCTGTCCCCAGACATCTAACATAGCTCCTTTCCTCAAAGATTTTCATTGCCCTGGAATGAAGTTTATCTACTTCAGGGAAGCAGATGTTTTATTTAACTTTCCTGATTTGGGCTTTAATTTACATCTACCAAACTTACTTAAGGAGATAAGCACTTGGCATTCATTCAAAATACAGATGCCTACACCCCTCCCCAAGAGATTCCAATTCTTTGCTCTGGGTCAGAGCCCTTCTCAGGAGATTGTTATGATACGCAAGTTTAAGAAATATTGTTTTATATTTATTTATATTTAATTTTTTTTTGTCATCCACTAATATTCCACCATAAGCTTCAATCCCTGAACTTTTCCTTCATTGTTCTACTTGCTCTGAACGTAACTAAAAAGGCTTTTTGGGCTCTTTATTGCTTTTTGCTATACTCCGCTCATTCAGGACTTCTCATGGGGCCTTTCAGCTCTGTGGCATTTATCCTTGTATAAGTATCTGAATCTGCTACTAGATAGCACTTTCCAGTTCATTACTCTCTTTAATTATGCCCAGCCCTTTATCGCTCATCAAAATTTTACTCAGGTGTCAAGTCAGAATATCATTCTGAAAACTCAACAAGCTAATTTGGGGCTACTATCCTCTTCAAGGTGTTTTCAAGTCCTTGGAATATACCCAGCTGTTTTGATTTGTTTGTTGGGAGTTTTGTTTGTTTGTTTTTTTGTTTTTTTGTGGGGTTTTTTTGGTCTTTCTGGAAATGGCTCAGGCCCTTATCCAACTACAGCAGCATTCTCCTCCCTATCACAAATTATGTAGTACCATGTTCACATTGTCACAAGTTTCCTGGCAACTTCATCTAACAATTTGAATTGGATTGGAAAGGGTTCTTCTTGGTAACTTAGTATGTTTTCCTATCGTGTGGGTAATTGTGCCATTGCCTACAGATAATGATAACAGGGTCTCTTGTTTTTTCTAGGTGGCAAAACATATGATATCTTCTGACTCATCTTCTACCAGTAGTTTCTGGAGCTCAAACTCTACCTTTTGCAACAAGCAAAATGTACATATGGTAAATAAGGGCGTGCAAGCAGGTAAATTACTTGAATTTAAATTTTTTTCCATTGAAATGCAAATAGTTCTTAAACATAAGATACTCAACCTCACTCATAATAAATGAAGATTAAATCTATGCTCATGCTATTTTTCACCTATCAGATTGGCAAAAATCTAAGTGGGATAGCAAGTTCATGGGCAAGAGTGTAAAGAAATAGGTACTCTCATACATTCTAGTGGGAGTATAAGTTGGAAGTACAATCCCTATGACAGGTAAGTTAGCAGTTTCTATCAAAATTACTTTCACCCAATACTTTTACTTTTGGAATTTAGCCAACCGATATATAATACATATGTGCAAAATGAGAAGTGTACAGAGTTAACCATTAAAGTATTGTTTGTTATAGCAGAAAATTAAAATCAACTTAGATGTCCATCAGTAGCCAAATGGTTAAATAAATTATTGCACATCCATATAATGAAATTCTACATAGGGTGACAGAGCTCTCTCTCTACTAATATGTCAAGATCCCCAAGATATATAATTAAAAAGAAAACCAAGGTACAGCACAGTGTATAGTGTGCTACTACATATATTTAAAAAAATAAAGAGAATTGCTTGAATGTGTACAAAAAAAATTCTGGAATTATGGGGTTAAAACTGAGTGACTGGAGAACAAGAGTGGGAAGGAGGCTTTTCATTTTATGCCTTTCTATATCTTTTGATTTTATAAAACAAAAATAAACTTCCCCCTTGATTTTTTTCTCCCCTCAAGACTTGTCTTTATGTCTATCAACCTCTTCCTCACCTGAGTGACTGCCAGTCGGATTAGAACTGAAATCTTTCACTCATTAAATCTATATTAGTAGTTCTTTCCCTCTAATATCTAAACTGACTTAAACCCTCTTTCTCTCTCCTCTCTCGCACACCCAGCAAAGTCAGTAGCTTGCATTTTTAAAGCCTTAAAAAGTTTTAATTTACTGACTTGAATATACCTGCCAACTAAGTCTCAAGGCTGCACCCAGAGACATCTATGATCTTTCCCCTCAGGTAACTTGGAGCTTGTGAATGGTGTCAAAAAAAACACTCGAGATGTTGGGATGACTTTCCCAACTCCAAGTTCTAGCGAGGTTAGAGTGGAAGAGGACAGTGATATGACTTCTTGGTCAGAAGAAAAAATAGAAGAGAAAAGGCCCCTTACCAGTTGTCTTGTGGACAGAAAGTTACGGAAGAACAAGCAGAGTTGCTGTGAAGGTGAGTTTCTAATTCCAGGTTTTGTAGTAGAGAAACTAGTGAATTTCAAGTCTCTTGAAATGCTAAGATTCTTTGTTTCTAAATAACTCTATGTTTTTGACCCCATCTACCCTAGTACACCTATGGCAAAGAGGGAGGGGTTGGGCGGGGCGGGGGCAGGGTATTGCGGAGTGAAACAACTTTAGAGTATCTAGCCCTAGTTACAGAGTCATCCCTGCAGTTCAGTAGACTCCTAGGCATCATGGTGGCTTCTGACAGCTGAGTCCACTGAGAGCCTGTTATGCACATCTCTGATAAAGAAAATGAAAACTCTTTTCTCTTACTTAAAAATATTTCCTGTAGGAGTTTCTTGGTTTGTTCCTGTGGAAAATGTGAGAACTGGTCCTAAGAAGGAAAACCTGCCTGAGTTTCATGGCCCTGGTATCTCCTGGTTTGCACCAATAACCAGCACCAAACCCTGGAGGGAGCCACTACGGGAACAGAACTGGCAGGGTCAGCACATGGACCGCTCTTGGTCACCAGCAGGCCCAGGCAGAGGTTCACTGAAGCCATTTGTGAGAGCATCCCTACAGGTACAATAACATCAATTTAATTTTAGCCTTTGTTTAAGGAGGAAGAAGGGGCAAGACACAGGGAAGTTAAATCTGTGACTTGGCCTTTGAAGTACAGACATGTGACCCTTGTTTCTAGCACCTCTGTAATTCATCTTTCTCACTCTTATCATTAATTAAAGGCTGTTTTACTCTGTTAACTATTTCAAATCATGCGTCACCCTCAATATCTGGGGACAAGGTCATAAAGGGGAGGATGTTGTAATGCTGCTCATTGGGTTTGCAAACACCTGCATGTGGAGGCCTCATGTTTGCATCAGCCATATATTTGTTTCTTCATTTATATAACTCCTATTCCTGCTTCACACAGGGTTTAAAAGATGCCAAGTCTCTTCTTTATATGTCCCTTGAGAGCTAAAGGAAATGTTATTTCATCATGTATTTGAAGGGAAGTTGAAAATAGCACAATGGGCCGAGCTCTTTCCCATTGACATTCGGGAGAGTTTACTTGCCACAATCTTAGTTCTTGGTTTATTCCAAAGGCATTTCCTTACTGGAGCTCTCCCCAACAGAGAGTTATTAGTTTATTTTTCAATTTAAGATACTTTCTAGAGAATAGAAAACATCTTTAAAAATATGCTCTCCAAATCTATTGGTCAGATACTATTTTTCTAGGCCCTTGGAGAGCAGACTGCATCATTAATGTGAGGACGGGGGCTTTTTCACCTTCTCAGGAATCACTTCAGCTTCACAGACCTGACTTCATCTCCCGCTCTGGGGAGCGGATAAAACGCCTAAAGTTAATAGTCCAGGAGAGGAAACTGCAGAACATGTTGCAGAGTGAGCGCGAGGCACTGTTCAACACTGTGAAAGAATGGCAGAGCTACCAGGACCCCATATGCCCACTCCCTAAGAGAGGTGCGTAGTTCACTTTCCTCTTGCGGGGTAGGGGAGGCTTGCTAAGAGGAGCACTGCTCAATGCTGAGCCAGTTACACACGCAGGAAGTGACCTTTTGCTTGCTGAGGTTTACATTTCCCTAGGTAGCAAAAACTGCCCGGTTTAGCTGTCAGCATTTTCATGATCCAGATAAGTGACATTTATTCTTGCCCTGTCATTGCATCTTAAAAATGAGAGTGTGCATTGAGAATGGTGTTTTTATAAACTATCTGTGTCTGTGAGCAAGTTCGTTCCAAAAGTAGTATAATGTTTTTATTTTTAAAGATGGGGCTGATTTCGGGTTTGCCTACCTCGTAGGGTGGCAATAATAATAATAGTAGTAGTAGTAGTGGTGGTGGTAGTAGTAGTAATAATAGTTATGTAGCCTTTATGTTTTACCCAAACACTGTTCTTGTTTAACACTTACAACACCTCCCTGAGGTAGATACTGTTAATATCCCTTTTTAGGCAAGAAGAGGTTAAGTACCATGCCCAAGATTATACACCTAATAGGCTGGGATCTGAACCCAGGTTGACTGGCTCCAGAGTCTGTGCTCTTAACAATTATGCTAGGTGTAAGAGCTCAATAAAAAAAATATTTGAAAGCTGTGAAAACTATAAAGTACTATCTACTGCTTTCATCACAGCCTTACCTATAAACTAGGTAGTGTTTCGATTCATACTGTGTAGTCTCTACCACAGACTGTTGTATCTTCAGGAGACAGGTTGCTGTTACAGTTACCATAGTCTAACCTTGGCCTTGGCCTTGGCCTTGGCCATTGCTGACCACCCAGCACTGTCAGCTCACAAGAGGGGCACAAAGTCCTAGCAGCTTCTTCTCACAGCTCTTGCACACCACACCCTACCTTGTTAAGTCACTATCCACTGAAAACTCCTTCTTCTCTTGCTTAGGCTTCCTGGCTGCCCAAAAAGACAGACTCATTGGAAAGAAGGAAATGATTCAGAGGTCTAAACGGTAAGGCCAAAAAAATAAGAGTAGTTATAAAAGTACAAAATAGGCCACCTAGTCGTCTAGAGCTCTGGCTTGCCCCCAAAATAAAGGCATTCTGCTCAAGTTAAAACATTATAAGAAAATTAGTTGTGAAAGTAGTTTCTTACTTATGGCAGTAAAAAAGAAAAGAAAAATAAGTAGCAGATCATGGTATGAATGACTCATACACAATAAATACAAAGAATCCCCACTAATCGGCATGCCTTAGTCAGAACTCATCTTTATTAGAAACCTAAATATAAATAAAAAATATTTTGAAATATTTATTTGGGGCCTTTTTATCTAGGCAATCTCATTTCTAGAAATTTATCTAGTATAGTGAGAAATAATGGAGTATTCTCTAAGACACATTAAGTTAAGCTTTAAAAAAAAATCAAGTTTGAGAAGCATGTATATACTGCTACTATTTTGGTCTTTAAAAAGAAGTATTTGTACTTATATAGATGCAAATACTTTGTATGCTTAGAATATCTCTGGAAGGATACCCAAAAAACTAGAAATAGTGGTTGCCTTTGGGAAAAAGAACTAAGTGACTGGGGTACAGAGATAAGAGAAAGACTAAATTTTGGCCCGTTTATACTTTTTGAATTTTGTGTCATTGTATGCATTAGCTATTAATTAGAGATATGCATATATTGATAATGAGAATGCCGTGAAATAACTAAGTTAAGAATTAGTTACCTTTTACAAGTTCATTAGCTACCTCCTTAAGTAAGGACAGTTTTATAGTCAACATGCTGCTTGAAAATAGTTTATCTTAGGTAACTAAAGCATTTTTGAAATTTTGTTTTTATTCTTCATTTAGTAAACCCTTGCCTTATAGGTAATTCAAAGGGATGCTTTAATCAAGTGGTTCTCAAAGTGTAGTCATGAGCCCCTGGAAGTTGCTGAGACCCTTTCAGGGGATTTTCCAGCTCAAAACAAATCTCAAAATAATACTAGGATGTACTATGCCTTATTCACTGTGTTGACACTTGCACTGGTGATGCAAAAGTAATGGGAGAGAGAGTAGAACTGCTGGTGCCTTAACACTATTCGAGACAGTGTCACCAAACTGTGCTTTGTCTAGTCGGTATTGTATTCCTCACAGCCACCTACAAACACTGTAATGGAAGTACACAGAAAGCACTTCTGCTGCATACCAAGACTGATGATTGGTTTAGGGAAGAGCACTTACACTGAGGTTCGTGGAGTGAGCAGAACTGCCTTTTTCATGGAAAACAGCTTTTTACTTGAAAGAATGACAGATAAACTGATTATTCTGACTTGGATATATGATGTTTTCTTGAAAATGAAGAAGAAAATCTATCACTTCAGGGAAAACAGGTGACAGAATTCATTGCCAAAGAGAAAATACGAGCTTTCAAGCAAAGAATAGAATTCTAGAAAACTTGTATCTACCGCTAGGAGCCTGACTGCCTCTCAGTGCTTAGACTTTTCTAATAAGATCAGCAGTGACATTAACAAATACAATGTTATTATGTAAGTAAACCTGTCAGCATTTGAAAGATCTGCATAAGTCACTGGATCAGGATTTTGCCAATGACTGTTGCATGATGTTAACAAAATCAGGCAGGAATAGAAGATCCATTCAAAATGCAAGATAGACTGAAGTCCTCTGTTTATGTAACAGAGTACAAAAAGTTCATTGATATGGTTTCAGATTCCACATTCCAACTAATTTTTAAGAGACTACCACTTGTCAAGTTTTGGTGTAGTTTCAAGAAAATCAACAGTTATCTGAAAAAGAATATTAAAATACTCCTGTCTTACACATATGTGTGTAAACTGGATTTTTTAAAAATATATACTTTAACCAGAACACTGTATAACAACAGACTTAATACTGAAGCAGATATAAGAATCCAGCTGTCATCTATTAAACCAGACATTAAAAGAGATTTTCAAAATATGTAAAACAGTACCACTCTTCTTACTAAAATATTTTTATTTCAGAGAATGTATTTATTATTTATATATGTTAGCATGTAACAGGCTTATTATTTTTATTTTTAAGTGAATTAAGAAATAAGTACTTTTAAAATGTTTAGTTTTAATTTCTAATACAGTAAGTATCAACAGATAAAATTCATATTGACCAAAATTGGCCTCAATTTTTAGAATTATAAAGGGGTCCTAAGTCCAAAAAATTTAAAAACCATTGCTTCATTCTGTCACAAAATGTAATTAGGGGAAATTACACGGTGTTCATTGTGTGGCAGCTAATTAATTACACTCTACCTCAGTAAGAGGAGTTCTTGCTTGTAAGAAACTATGGAGCTTGCCTACAGGAAGAGAGGCAGGGCATCTTCTATAAGGTGCCAATGCTTTAAAACAAATATAGTTGTAGAAGTGGATTAAGTACCCATCTCTGGGAAGAGACTCAGGTTTTAAACTGATACATTTTCAATAGAGTGCTTCTATTCAATTTTATTTATGGTGTGGCCCCCTCCCTTTTTTTTTAGTTTCAGGTGTACAACATAGTGATTAGACAGTCATATAACTTAATAAGTGATCACCCCAATAAGACTGGTACCCATGTGAAATGGTATAGCCCTTTTTCAAGGAAGCCGTCTACTTTCATCTGAGAATCAGAGTTGAATGGAATCTTAAAGATCATCTGGTCCACCCTTGATTGTTAGGAAACTGCAACCCAGAGAGAGAAAGTAGCCCAGCAAGTCAGGGCCAGGGTAGGGGTGAGAGCCCAATGTGGGGCTCCCCATCCAGTACTCCTTGGTCTCTGTGTTACTTACTGTCTTCTCTCATTGCTTACCTCTGTCAAAGATGTTTAAAAGTTTCAGGTGAGAAGAAAGGATTTAGAGAAGAGAGAACTCGACTCTTAACTGGAAGCATTTCTCCCAGTTATTTCACAAACTTATTAATGCATATATTTCACTAACTTCATGCATATATAACTTCTTAATGTGTGTGCCGGGCACTGGACTAGGTAGCAGAGGTGAAAGATAATTGACGCCAGACCACAAGTAGATAGACAGACAGGTCCAATGATATGTAATAATTGCTTTCAAGGAGCCATTTACCAAATATAATTTCTGGCTACTGATTAGTCTGGCTCCCAGCTTTCCAGCCCTGGAACACAACCTTTCCTGGTCCTAGCAGATTTTTCCCTTCACACCACATGTTCTCCTTGGGATAAATCTACTTTTCCGATGACCTTTATTATCCCTTCTCTAACACTGACTTTTTTTTTTTTTTAATTTTTACTGAGATATAATTGACATATAACATTGTGTAAGTTTAAGGTGTATAATGTGATGATTTGGCACATATATATTGCAAAATTTTTACCACAATAAAGTTAGTTAACACTTCCTTCATCGCACATAATTACTACTTTGTCGTGATTGTTGTTGTTGTTGTTGTTGTTGTTATGGGGAGAACATCAAAATTCTACCCTTGTAGCAACTTTCAAGTATACATTATAACACAGCATTGTTAACTAGAGTCACCATGCTGTACATTAGATCCCCAGGAATTATACCTGAAAGTTTGTACCCTTTGCCCAGCATCTCCCCATTTTCCCACCCCTCAGCGTCTGACAACCATCATTCTATTCTGTTTCTATGAGTTTGATATTTTTAGATTCCACTTATAAAAACAGTGTGATAATACAGTTTTGTCTTTCTATGTCTGACTTATTTCACTTAGCACATTGCCCTCAAGATCCATCCATGTTCTTGCAAATGGAAGGATTTCTTTCTTTTTTGTGGCTGAATAATTCATCGTGTGATTACACACACACACATATGTGTATATATCACATTTTCTTTATTCATTCATCCATCAATGGACACTGAGATTGTTTCCATGTTGTCTTCACTATTGTGAATAATGCTGCAATGAAGATGGAGGTGCAGATATCTCTTCGAGATTGTGATTTCATCTCCTTCGGATATATACCCAGAAGGGGGATTGCTGGATCATATGGTAGTTTTTTATTTAGTTTTTTTGAGGAACTCCATACTCTTTTCCATAGTGGCTGCACCAATTTACATTCTCACCAACAATGCACAAGGTTCCCTTTTCTCTACATCCTTACCAGCATTTGTTATCTCTTGTCTTTTTTTTATAACAGCCATCCTAACAGGTGCAAAATGTTAGCTCCTTGTGGTTTTCATGAACAGTGACTTTCAAAAATGTATGTTTATTCCTCTTCAGTCTCTTTGCTGACCTCCACTTTTGTGTTTTCAATTAGTGATTCTCCTTCCTGTGTCCAAAATAGAACTCCCATACTTGCTTGGGACACCCACTCACCCAACTAGAAAGCTGGAGCGTGGTCACCTCCAGCTGTGTCACCCATCACTGCATATGCAGTCATCCAGCCTGTCCTAGAGACTCAGCTTCCTGAGTGCCCTGAGCCACTCCTCACAATCTTGATGCAGGCCAGCCTCCGCTCTCCCCCAGCTCCACGCCCTTCTCTAACATATTTTCCACAGAGTCTCTACATCATTTCCAATGATTTTTTTTTCATATCGTAGAAGACTTTGAAAAATATAGAGAAAAATAGAAATAAGAAAATAAATGCCACTCAGAATCCTTCCATCTAAACAACACTCTTCCTGTTTCTGGCAGGAGTTGGGGTTTTGCAGAGACTTGTATTGACACATTTTTTTACCCCAAATTATTGATCAAACCATATATACAGGTTTGTAGCTTGCTTCATTTTGCTCATCATTATATTGTGAACATTTTCCCATATCATTAAAAATTCTTTGAAACATCTTCTTTATGCTTTGTAATAATTCCATTACATTCCATAATCTGTTTAATTCATTTTTGTTGGAAATTTAGATTATTTCCAATTTATCAAATGTATGTTTGATCATGTTCCTTCTTGCTTAAAATCAGTGGCATCCCATCCCTGGTAAGACATAGCCCCAGGTTTTCACATGGCTACAAGACTCTCCACAGCCCACCTCACCTTCATCCCGTCTGCTTCCCACCTGCTCACCTACACTCCAATCTGTCAAGCTTCGACTCCATTCTTACCATACTGCCTTCTTCTTTCCACTTTCTGCCCCTGTTTTTCGAGACCCACCTCCAGTGCTATCTCTTCTCCAGTCTTCCCTGATCTTTTGTCAGAATAAATTTCTTTTTCTATGAACACTGTGTAGCCTTTTGGAGATATGAGCATTATCGTACTTTTCTTTCCCTTTATTTCTGTTATGTTTAAAAATATAATATTAATATATGTTTATTATCTTATATTGAAAATATACATTTTCGTATGTAGAGTCAAAAGCAGTTTATCTCCACCTCTTTGTCCCACTCTTTTCCCAGGAGTAACCACTATTAGGATTTTATTGTGTTTTTATTTATCTGTCTCCCCTTCCAGATCATAAGCACCCCAGGCCAGGGTTCTTTGTGTCCAAATGTCAAACAAGAAGCTGGGCACACAACAGGGGCCCAGAGCCTGTCCTGGAGGGACCAAATGCCTTGAAAGCAATAGATCTTAGGGAGGTGTGATGGAAGAACCTGTGTCTCCCTGTAGCCTGGTAACCTCTCTGCTTTCTGTATTTCCACTTGTGCCATTCCTAAGGATTTATGAGCAGCTTCCAGAAATACAGAAGAAGAGAGAAGAGGAAAAGAGAAGACTGGAATATAGGTCATACCGTTTGAGAGCCCAGCTGTATAAAAAGGTCAGTCAGCCCTAGAGAAGGCTTGATCAGGTTCAGCAAGGGAAAAATAAATTGAGAGAAACACACCTGACCTGTTTGAATTAACAGTATTTGGAGAGTGAACTTAAACTCATAATGCTTTGTACCACTGCTGAAATTCGGAAGATAAAGGCACCTGTGGCTAGATTTCAAATCTAAAAATAAAAAGGCAAATCTTAAAAGGGTACCATCCAGGCATACATTTGGAAGGAAGCCACATTTCATTCTTAGGAGTGAGTTTAGATGTATGTCATGCTGAAAATGTTCACTCTATTTGAGTCGTTGGGTTTTCATTCCAGGGTCCAAGTGATAGATTTATTCCCCTTATGGTTAAATCACATTCCTCTAGAACTTTTGAAATAAACTGGAAAATGTCCAAGTACAGCTTAAGAGTTGGCAGCTTAGGGAGACAGAGCCTCAAAACTGCCACCATTCCTGCCCACAGCCTCAGTGGAGTCAGTGATGCTGCAGGGCCCAGAACCTCACAGACCAGGGGACTTGCTAGCAATTAATTCCTTGAGAAACCAGAGGGGCTGCTGTGCCTGAAGGTCCATATCCTTCACTGTCTTCATTTTAGACAGTGAGGACTCTTCATTTTAGACAGTGAGGACTCTTCATTTTAGACAGTGAGGACTCCTCATTTTAGACAGTGAGGACTCCGAAAGACAAGTTCATACCAGAATGTGGGATTGGGAAATTGCTGGAGCACACCCTAGAGCTCTGGCCAGGCTCCCTCAAGTGCATGGCCTATCCAGTGTGTCAGCATCAGGCCTTTCATTGTGCTTGTGTGTTTGTGAACTGATGGATGGATAAGTCTATCAGGATCATAGATTATCTGTATTTGTATAGAAATACACCCACTCCTTGATTTACACTGATTATTTGTTCCATGCGTCTACTTTTTACGTAGAAGAAAACTGCATAAAGAGTCCACCAGTTCAAAAAAAAAGTACTAGAGAAATAGGCCAATATAAATCATAAAAATATTTATTTCACATGTTTTCACAAAAGATGCTAATGAAAATTCAAGAAAACCAAAATAAATTTTATTCGCTGTTGGTGCCTATACTATAATCTAAAGCAATCAACCTTCTCTTTTTAACTGGCACAAAGTCACTGTCTTTACTGCATGAAATATTTGGAAGTACTACTTCAGTTTCATTGCTTATGTTTATATTTTTTGGGTGATGTTTTTCCAACCCCACCTTTTGCTAAGTTTTCATAAATTTTTCGATATTCATTACATTTTAAAAAATCTTTTTGAAATTTTATGGCTCATTAGATGTTTGGATCGATATCTAGAATTGCAGTTTCCGGTTTTGTGGCCAGTAGAAGAGCTTTGTAAATATTTTCTGCAGTGAATAAAACTAGTTCAAGGTCACTGCCATCCATATTCATCAACAGGAGTGGCTTCAGATATTAAATGAATTAGTTCATCATCAGTTAATTTGTGATCAACCAGTAATTTGTTAATATCATTCACATTCAAATTGTCAGACCCTTCTTGAAATTTATTTAATAAATTAATAGTGCCAGTTAATCCCTCTTCAATTTTTGGAACCCGATTCCCTGGTACAACCAGTTCTGGCCATATTGCTTTCCAGCAAGCATTTAAAGCTGACAGCTTTATATCACTCAAAGCTAAAGCAATATTCTTGATACAACTTAAAACTGTGTATTTATTCCAGGCTTCTGTAACTGTTAAGTGATTCATTATCTTCAAGTTTATTAAAAATATTAAAATTTTGTTTAACATAATTAATCTTAAAGGTGGAGATAATGCCTTGATCTCAAGGTTGGATCAAGGAAGATGTATTTGGTGGCAAATATACAACTTTTATATTTGAATGTTCTAAATTATGTGGATGATCCAGGTGCATTATCTAAAAGTAAAAGTATTTTAAAAGGAAGACATTTTTCCTTCATATAGTTTTCAGCTTCTACAACAAAACATTTATAAACCAATCCCAAAAAACATCAGTAGTCACCTGTGCTTTTTTATTTGCCATCCAGTGAACGAGATCATTAACAATTGTGTGCTAGTATTAGTTCTTTGTACGTTGCTGAGTTGAGCTATTGTTTTTTAGAAAGAGTAATCGCCAATAATGGAAATGAAAAAGAACCACATAAATGGAAACTGCATATAAAAAGTCCACATAAATGGAGGGAATATTTACTGTGAATAAAAACCTCACATAAAATACCACGTAAATCGAGGGACAGGTGTAATTGATATTGATTATAAATCATCTTAAACACCTCGGGAAGTATTTTTTATATAAGTACCATAGTTTTTGTAGCTGAAGAAGATAAAGCACACTGGAAGGTAGAACCACTCTGGTCTCCAGCAATATGTCTGGGGTAAAGACTGCCTGTCTGCCTGATAGCAAAAGTTTCTAACTTCTTTCCTGTCTTTCTTTTCTTCCACAGAAAGTGACCAATCAACTCTTGGGGAGAAAAGTTCCCTGGGATTGACATAAGATTATTTTCCTCAGAGCCTTGGAATTTTATTTTGTCAACCTGAAGAAGCACAACTTTACTTTTATGAGTCTGGTTTAATAAAACTAACTCTTTGTCTATGTCTAATTTAGAAGTAGTAACCTTCTAAAGAGTCTGGGGCAAAGTGGTGATTAAGATAATTAATGGTTTAGAAGCAATATTTTCTCTACGGTGGCCTTGCCCACTGGGTCGTTTGTTACAACAATTTTATCTCTTAATTCTAGCCAAGAATAAGTCCCTTTTTGTATGTGTTTTTATGCTTTTAGAAAATAAATAACTTCTTATTGATTCATTGTAAAGCAAGCAACAGAGGGTCGTTTCTTTCCCATCTGGGATATGCTGGGAGCTATGCCATGTCTTCCCTGAAGTGTGTAGGGAGCCTCCATCTAAAAGCATCGATCAGACGTTCCATAGTGTAGTGGTTAGCACGGCTGCTTTACATGCAGAAGGTCCTGGGTTCATGCCCCAGTGGAGTCACAGTCCATGGTCTACGGCCATGCCACCCTGAAAAAGCTCGATGTCTGATCTCGGAAGCTAAACAGGGTCAGGCCTGGTTAGTACTTGGATGGGAGACCACCTAGGAATACCAGGTACTGTAGGCATAAATAATAATAAATACTAATAAAAAAGAAAATAAAAGCATCAATCAAGGGAAATGGGCTGTGAGAGTGAAATGTGGCCTTTCTTTAGAAATGCAGCTCAATGTGGCAAGAGCCCTGTAATGGGCTTTGTGGAGAGGGTGTCTGGTTAGGGGACCCACGGGCATCCCCAGAGACTCCCAGCAAACACAGGTACCTCGGATCCAGAGCCTCTCCTCAGCCTCATCCCAACTGCCCCAGGGGTTGGCTTCATAGGCGGAAAGAAAGGCCACTAGACTGTGGTGAATTTTTCTCCACCCTCTTGTTTTCAGTATTGAAGCCTTAACCATTTCTCATCACACATGGAACCAGTGTTTATAATCTGGAAAACCACTTCTGAAAAGCAGGAGTGAATACGTGTGATAATGCACATAGAGCATTTAATCCTGTGACATGGAATTACAGCTGAGGCAGGCTCAAAGTTAAGCAGGTGAAGGTGCTAAGCAGCCTTATTCTAAGTTCAGCAAAGCTCCAGCAGGGCAGTAGGGGCCAGTTGCCTCCCCAGAAGGCTTCCTGAGAGGCCCTCTATCAAAGAGCAGGCTCTGCCACCAGGCACAGCTCAGAGCTTTCAAATGGTGCCACCTAGGCTTCCTTCCTAACCCAGAAAAAGGCTGTGAAGATGGCTCAGTGAAAATGACCAACAGTATGTGCATGAGAACTACTAGTTCCCTGTCGTGCTGGGCAAGGTAATTAATCACTTTGGGCCAGCTCTCAAATGCTGTGACTATTGACATGTGGGAACTTCCACAACTATGATAACTACTATTGAGAATACAAACAGGAAGTGATAGAGACCTGGATCTGCAAGGAAACGGCAGGATGGAGTCAGATTAGGAATGATGAGTGTGATTCTCTTTACACCTTGGCTGTGTCACCCAGGCACCTTCTCAGAGCATTAGGTTCAGGGTCTGGGAAGCCATAGGTGGCGGCTGGCAGCCCTCTGCTCATAGCCCCTGCCAGAGCACACCTTGGGAATGCTACCTCAGGTGCCCTGGGGAGAACCGTGACCTTCTCCACTAGGTTCATTTAAACACAAAATCTAGACTTGATTTCACATTAAAACGGTATTTTCCCAGGCCACCAGGCCCACCTCCTCCCACCCCCCAACCCCC
>NW_006430723.1:575157-577885 GCF_000325575.1 Pteropus alecto
AGCACAGTCAGTGCAAAGTCAGAGCAGAGTCAGAGCACAGCATGAGAGAGGGGTGCCGAGAGTTCTCACAGTGCAGTTTTCCTTATCTGAGTGCCCTTGCAGAATCCAAGCACCGGCTTCACAAATAATCCTAGCTCCTCTCCTAGAATCTGTTCTGCCCCCAAAGTTCAGGATGGTTCCCCTACTCTGTCCGTGTAGGTCCAGGCTGAGCACCTAGCAAAAGCCAGAGTTCACCACCTGGTGCTGTCACGCCTGTGGCCATTAGGCAGCACTGTCCCCACTTTCCACCAGCCACAAGCACCCCCATGCCAGGACCTTGCTCTGAAAATGCCTTTTCCCCAGGCCTGTCAAGATCTTGAGCCTAATTTTGAAGCTAAGAGCTTTTGTTCAGGGAAGAAGCCAGGGAGCAGTCCTCATGCTCAGGAGACACCCACCTGGTGCCAACATATGACAGGCAGGCATCAACTCCAGACCCCAGAAAATAACTAGGAAAGAATCTCCCATTAGTAAGCCCCACAAGGGCAAGAATCGTGTTTCCTTGTTCACTTTGTGTTTCCAGGGCCCAGCACACTGTGTAGGCACATGGGTGACTCAATAAGGATTTGTTAAATGGCACACAGGATGATCAGTCCAGATTTCCAGCCAGAGGCTGTGGCAAAGACTTCAAAGAGATCTAATTGATAGTTTACATGAGGCACCTGAATGTCATGAGGATATCTGTAAACATCTGATAGAGTTTTAGGTTGAATAAGTGATAAATACATAGAAAACTAAACAACCAATGAAAGATCATTATCATTTCCAAGGGAAAAAATACAAAACAAAAACCTACAAGAGAGGTTAAGTAATCGTAGTTTTGCTATGTAGTTTGCTTAAAATAAACAGAGTATCGACGTACCCCAATCAGTGACCTAACCACTTTGGGGAAGCTGGGGAATGGGAAGGGTTCATATGAGTGGCGGAGACATGACCAAACCCTCCTGTTGGCTAGTCAACAGACAAGACCAAAACTGAACAATCAAGAAGGAGGCACACGAGCCTGTTAAAGAAGTGGAAGTAAGTGTGCACAGGGAAGTGTAAGGGCTGTTTCACATCACAGATCCTTAGAGCTCTGAAATTGGTAGATAATGTATAATTTTGACAGATTTTAAAAATCTTTTAAAAATTAGATGAATGTGAAAAGTGAAACATTAAAATATTAGAAGTAAATATAGGAGAGTATCTCTGAGACTTAAAAATGTCTTAAGGCACACAGAGCACAAACCCTAAAGAAAAAGATTGATAAATTCAGTCAATAAAATGTAAAAATACAAAGCACAAATGGGAGAAGATAATTGCAGCATATATAACCAACAAAGGATTTGTAGCAAAAATATGTATTTTAAAAACTGAGCCAAAAAAATTTTAAGGCAATCGATAGGAAGATGGGCTAAATAAAACAAGCAGGCAATTTCACAAGAGAGCAGACACGACTGTAAAAATATGAAAATCTGTTCGACTTTATTATCAGGGAAATGCACATTTAGAATAAAAATACCTTTTTTTTTTTCACTCACTGGATTGGCAAAATTTTTTAAGACTAGAACTCTAAGTGTTGACAAGGATGTGGATCAAATGAAATTCACGTGCCCTTTAATGGAGTTTGCGTTCACTCTACAACCAGCGATTCTCCACGCGCACCAGGAAAAGAGGCACACCAGTTATCAGCCCCAGGAAGGTACGCAACAATGTTCATAATTGCAAAAAACTAGAAACAAGTCCGATGTCCTTGGACAAGGGAACATTTAAGTGGAAAGTGGTATATTCACACAATGGAATCTAGACAGAAAAGAAAATGAACGACAGTCACACACATCAACCTTGATGAATCCTATAAACAATTTTAAGTCAGAAATGGCAAACCACAGAAGAAAATTGTATGACACCATCATTTAAAAACGAGTCAGATCAATATATTGTTTAGGGATACATATGGACACACCTGGTTTTAAGATGATAGGTAGATGGATGCTAAGATGGATTTCAAAAAAATCCAGAATAGTGAATACCTCTAGAAGATGATGGAATTGGAGAAGAGACATAGTTTCTTATCAAAAATAGTGACATCTTGAAGATCGCTATGACAGCGGCGTTGTCGTGGGCCTTGTGATCACGCCAGGGCCTGGCTGCCTCCTCAACTGTGGGCACTGCAGCCTCTGGCAAGAGTGGGCCTCCCGCTGTGGGCTGCCACCCTTCCCTCCCCGCGCCACATTCCGACTCTGGGCATGCCCAGGGAACATGTCCCTGGCTGCCTACTGCTACCCACAGGTCCTGGGCAGGGGCAGCTATGGGGAGGTGATGCTGGTGAGGCACCAGCAGTACCGGCAGGCAGTAAGTAAGTGTGTCATCAAAAAACTGAACCTCCGAAAAGCCTCCAGCCCAGAACGCAAGCTGCCCAACAAGAAGCCCAGCTGTTGTCTCAGCTGAAGCACCCTATTGTCATCTACCACAGCGGTTCCCAACCTTTTTGGCACCAGGGACCCGTACTCCTATGAGAATCTAATACCTGATGGTCTGAGGTGGAGCTGAGGCTGAGATGCTGAGGAGGGGCTGCAAATACTGATGAAGCTTTGCAGCTACTTATCTCCTGCTGTGCTGCCCACCGGGTAAGCCACAGGGAGTCATGGAAGGCAGGGGATGGTCTGCCATACATCGTCATGGGCTTCTGTGAAGGAAGTGATCTGTAGGG
>NW_006430723.1:577922-585274 GCF_000325575.1 Pteropus alecto
CCTGAGAGTCAGGTGGTGAAGTGGTTTTTTTCAGATAGATATGCCTGCAATATTTGCATGAAAAACAGATCCTTCACCAAGATCTGAAAACTCAAAATGTCTTCCTAACGAAAATAAGCATGATCAAAGTGAGTGACCTAAGAATTGCCGAAGTGTTAGAGAACCACTGTGACATGGCTAGCACCCTCATTGGCACGGCCTACTCCATGATTCCCGAAGTGTTCTCAAACAACTCCTACAGCTGTAAGTCGGATATTTGAGATCTGAGATGCTGTGCTTATGAAATGGCCACCCCGAAGCATGTTTTCAATGCAAAAGACATGAATTCTTCAGTTTATTGGATTATTGAAGGAAAGCTGCCACCAATGCCAAAAATTGGTAGCCCAGAGCTGGCAGAACTGATAAGAACAACGCTGAGCAAAAGGCCTGAAGAAAGACCCTTTGTTAGGAGCATCCGGAGGCAGCCTTACATAAAGCGCCAGTCATCTTGGTTTAGGAGGCCACAAAGGCAAATACCGCCAAAAATAACATTAAAAATGGTGACTCTAAATTCTGCGGTTCCTGGATAAGGCTGAAACAAATCATGAAGTAGATCCCCCCAAACACTCTTCTGAGGGCTCCAAGATGTTATGTAATGGGCAAAGAAGACAAAGGTTTATCCCAGGAGAAACACATGGTCAGTTAGTGGTTCCTGGAAGACACCTGAGTCCACACCTGCAAACTGGACATGAACCAGACTACAGAATCGCTAGCCACAATTGGTAGAATGAATATTGATATCTTAACTATAGAAAGAGATTTGCGCAATGGCTTAGTTCAAGAAAATGATCCAAGACACTTAGATGCCTCTAATGAGCTGGAAGTTAATGCAATATTTCTCAAGTGAAGGAGAGGCTGCAGGATAACACTGGGTCGAGTACTCAACCTGGAAACCTAATTCCTACATGGTCCTCTGATGATGTCACTGGGGAAAGGAATGAGCCAGTGAAGCCTCTGCAGCCCCTAAATAAAGACCAAATGCCAAAGGACCGGGATCAAGTTGCTGCTGAATGTATTACAGAAAAAGAGGACAGAATCCACCAGGTTTACAGCCACACAGCTCTGGGTCTGCACTTTCCCTGTCTCGACAACGATGGCAGGAGAAAACAGACTGAACCCAGTGAGGAAATGAGACAGTTCCAAGAGGCTACTCCTCGACTTTTGCCTTCTCTTCCCTCTGTTGAAAACGTAGATGTCACAACGACCCAAAAGGACACTGAAAGCCAAAGCAGAGTGATCACTGGGTCTGTGAGCAGTTGGAGAATCAGTGAAATGTTGTCATCAACGAATCAACCATTATCAGCAAGAGAGAGGAAGTGACTAAAGCAGTCACAGGGAGAGCTAGCACCCTCAGGCCCTTCAATGAGGGGAGCTTCTCTGAGTGCAGCCAGGCCAGGGGAGCCACAAGAAGGCAGCCCACCCCTGCCCCATGCTGAATGAAGCTTTGCTCAGGAAAGGAAGCTTATGCACTGTTTCTCTGAGGAGGAGTGAGTTCTTCAAGTTCAACTGAAAAATCAGATTGGGATTCCAGGAAAAGGAAAGGTTATACAAATGAAATGAGTGACTTGGTACAATTGACGACTCAGACCCTAAAACTGGACTCTAAGGAGAGCTGTGAATATCTCCCAGTGTCAGAATTTAAACTTCATCGGGATGCGCTACCACTTCATGGGGAAGTTGTGGAAGAGACAGAGGAACTCCATTTTAAAGAGCTGCCTTTAGTTATACCAACTTCCGAAAGATCACAATAGTAGAAGTCTTGAGAGCTGATGTAATCCATGGCCTGGAGATTCAACTTTTAGACCAGGTGTATGATCCTTTGGAAGAGGATGAATTGGAGAGAGAGGTACATTTGCGGGAGCACATGGATGAAAAGTATATGACTTATAGTGTGAAAACTTGCCAGTTGAAATTTTTTGAGAAAATGTGAACTTTTGAGAATTCATTCTAATCTGCTGCCAGAACTAAAGATCTACATTCAAAAGTTTTTGGCTTATACAGAAACAAATCTATAATGATGGCTGGGGGCCATTCACCATCTTTGTATCTCTTTGGAGTTTTGTTTTTGTTTTGTTTTGTTTTGTTTTTTACTGGGAAAAAAGGGAACACAACAGAGTAATATGAAGCAAGCTCACAAAAGAAAGAAGAAAACCTTTGTCCATCTTATTCTCTTTATGAGGAAAAAACTTAAGACTTTGGTTACTGTTTACTTAGCCCTAAAACTACCAACTTTATATCTAGAGGTTTATTTTTTTAGATACTAATTAGCTTGAATATAGGAACATATAATATTGGATTAAAAGTTTTATGTTGTACTATAGTGATAAAAGCAATAAGAGAAATAAATGACACAATATGTCCAGTGATACCACTTGTCATTGTCAATAACCTTAGGTAGTAGTTGATAAAAAATTTTTTAAGTCCACTCGCAATTCCGGGAGTAGAGTGAAAGAATATGAAGTTGTACCTAGTACTTGAGCAACTGAATTCCTTCTTTACATATTGATGAACATTTAACATCTTATTTTCATGTAATATGCACCTCACTTAGGGTATACAAGAATTAAAACTAAGAGATATTTTGGCTTTGTAAATCAGTATGTTTTTACACACTGGTTTTTTTTTTTTTAATGTATTTTTCCATTAGTGAAAACATTTCTTAAACACTAATTTCTTTTCCAATTAAGCAATTTGTAAGTAGAGTCCCGCTTCTTTTAGTTATGCTGAACACATTTGTCTCCTGAAGTTTGGCTTCTTATACATTAAGATACTGGTTGTCTTCCTATGTTTTAAATGTATGTCTAAATATCACATATTTTATTAGTTGTTTAATAAGGAGTAATGCCCCCTAGGAAATAATTCTAATAAAAGTCTTGATTAGTTTTAAAAAATAAAAGGATAGTAATACTTTTCTTGTTCTTTAGTTGGGTTTATGGGTGTTCACTTTATTATGTTATAATTTATGTAAGATTATTTTATGTGTATCAAATATTTTCTAATCATACAGTAAGCAGTTTGATGAACAAATATTAAGTAGTTAAATATAATTTTTAGCTCTTATAAACAATGCTGCCATAAATATCAGGACCAAACTTTGTCTCTAAGTGCTATTTGTAGACAAAAAAAAGGGCCACATGCTAAATCTAACAAGCACAGGGGAGGCCAGCAAGCTCAGAGACTGAAATTAACCACATAGGATGGTCTGAACATAAAAATTCCTAATTAAAAACAGGTCATGGAGTAGTCACATCCTAGGCCTGTAGCTTCCTTGACAATGGTCCATCTTTACCATAAGTGAGCCCGTCTATTGTCTTTTTGCATCCACGTTAACATACCCTTGGAATGTCAGAGTTATCCCTCCTTTTTCAGACCTCTCAGGAGAGAGCCTGCTGCACCAGAGCACGGGAGACCACAGAACCCCTCACGGTTATCTTGTCCCTATATATCATCTCTATGTGCTGTAAATGTTAATTATTAACTCTCTTGTACTCACTAATGTAAAAAATGTATGTGTCTCTCCATTTTACTTTTTATCCGATCCCAGAGTCTTCTCTGTTTTGCTTTCTCCCACCTCCTTAATCTATCACCAGCGATTTCATGTGACCCTCCTTACGTCGTCTTCTTTGATTCTAATGTATAAAATAAGCTGTAAAATTGCCATTCTCTGGAGCATTTTCTTAATGCATTGAGATTTTGCCTCCCGGCAATTGTCCTCAACTTGGCTCAGGTAAATCCATAAAAATTCTCTACAGATTTGGACATTTCTTACCTCGACATTTACTTGGCGCAGTTGGCAGGATGCCAAAGAAGCCCACCAAGGTCCACCCTACAGACCAGTGCTAGGTACCAGCAGGGACCCATTGAGACCTACCAGTTCCTCACTTTGCATCAAGTGAACGTGGGTGAGCTTTTCTTGGAATTCCAGGCCTCCCAGTTTAAGGCAGGAGACCCTGACTTTATGTGAGCTGTTTTTTAAAATCCTCAAGGTGGCATTAAGGTTAATTGTTGAGATAACCCAGGCTAAGGGCAAGGGTCGACATAACTCAGGGACAGAAGAAAAAATGGGTGACTGGTTTTTGATTTTGGCTTTTCAGTTGGAATTGTTTACTGCAAGTCTGAACAAAACCTTTGCTAGATAAATGACAGTCTGAACTCAGTTCAGCTCTAAAGATACAGGGAATTTACTCCCTCCAGCTCGAATTTTGCTATTCTTAGGTGACGAAGAATCTACCTGGAGGTGTTTGAGAGTACCCCTCAAAACAAGCTTGTCCACATAGGGAATTCCAGCACAACTATAATTAAAGAATTTCTCATCCGGGGACTGCACAGGAAGGCTGGTTTCCGAGCGCTCCGAGTCCCCGCAGTTGCGTGAGACAACAGGGGAGAGAAACCGAGACACGTGAGAGGATTGAAGTGCTTGGGATGTAACATCACACTTAAACCCACTACACAACATCCCTAGAAATTTGTTCAGACTCTGCAGATCTCAAAAATAAATAGATAGATATATAGATAGATAGATAGATAAGTAAATAAATAAATAGATAAATAAATAGATAGATAGATAAATAAATAAATGTGTGTGTTAGGACACAAAAATCTATGTACTACTATTCATTGAAATAAAAGTAAGATGAGAGATCGTGCCTCCAAGGCCGACAAGCCCCCAGCCCCCATCATACTCCTGCAGACGTACAATTCCTAGGGAACTTTTACTTGCAAGTACTTACAGAAATGGGAAGATTTAACTAGAAGTGATATCGACTTGAGATGGCCAAAATGGAGTTCTCAGAAACCTAAATTAATTTTTCGTGCACAGTTAGAAAAAGCGGGCTCTAAAATCAAACCAAATGAATGGGAAGCTTACCTCGACTGGCCAATAGAAGCCTCTGAAATGGAGCACAGAGAGACCTCCTTCTCTCTGGGAAGTTAATAAGGACACTCTAGAGGTTGTCTCTGAACTAAAGGCTTCTGAAGCTGTTCAGAGCCAGCACACACACCCCTTTCCTCTTCTCCAACTGCCCTGCTGTACCCTCTGCTTTGTTGTGTGGACTCACTCTCCTTTCGTCCTGTTCCCCTCACTCTTCTGCGCCATCTCCACCGAAGCTCTCTACTGACCTCGGGGACACTCGGAGTAGAAGACCAGACCAGGCTAGACTAGAAAAAATAATAACAACAATCAGAAATTCAGCAGCTTCCTTTGGAAGAAGCTGTCTCAGGCAGAGGCAACCAACGACTGTATATGTTCCTTGATCTAGATAGAACAGAACTAAGGAATCTACCGAAGAGCCTCACGACCCACTCCGGGCCCCTGACGACTTCTCACAGGAATTTGATTGAACTGTTCGAACATATGATCCTGGCTATTCTGACTTATCCCAATTAACGCACCTGCTGGTTTCTGAGAGCAAAGCCACAGAATTACTAAGTAAGGCTTGCTGGGAAACTCCTGTAGAGGAGTCTGCTTTTAGTGTAAAAAGTCAGGTCAGCTGAAAGATCGTAGATAACTGACATGGGATTTAGAAAAAGAAAACCAGAAGCGAGGGCAGGGCTGCTCCCAGGGCCGTGAGAGGGCACTTCCCCTTCTCGTCACCGATACGTTGGGAGAAATTGAAATTACCAGAAGCGGAGAAACAACTGAGGCCCTTGGAGGTACTGGGGCTACTTCATCTGTTCTTGGCTCCACCCAACTAAGTTGCCCTCTCCCTCAGACTAGGCTTCTGTACAAATGGTGGGGAAAGCTAATCCACCGATGTCTGTTTTTGATTCAGAGCCTGTTCCCTTCCAGTTAGGGAATGTTATGAGGAACATAATTTTTGCTAGTCAAAGCTGCCCCAATGCACCTGATACAGTGAGACTTTTTTGAAACCGGGAATGCCCACATATCCTTTTCCCAGAAGGGCGAAATGTATCCAAACTAAATGAATCAGAGCCTGAACAAATTAGGAAAATAATGATTTTAAAGGTGCCTCCAAGAAAGGAAACCAGTCTTGAGACTGACTGAATGTTCGTTACAGGATGTTTTGATCCAACTTTGGGCCTTTTCCGCTACAGATATTGGCAAGACGAAGTCCATCACTCGTATTAAAACTAATGTTGTCAATACTAAGCCTCTACTTAATATTTGCCAATTTCCTTTAAGACCAGCTGCAGTAGCCAAAAGTAGCTTGTTAGACAAGACTACCTTAAAAGGGTGGGGGGTTTATAATTCCATGTATGAGCCCCTATAATTCTTCGATCCTTCCAGTAAAGAAACCCAATCAGAAAGACTACAGATTTGCACAGGATCTCGAAGCAATAAAAAGACATCCTACGATTCCAAATCTGAATGCCTTATTATCAGCCATTCCTGTGGCCTGCCATTCTCTGGAGCGTTTTCTTAATCCGCAGAGATTTTGCTTCCCGGCAATTGTCAGTTTGTCTCAGATAAACTCATTAAAATTCTCTACAGGTCTGGACATATCTCACGCGTTTCTCACCGTCAACACCTTTTTGTAAGCCTGCTCTATGGGGAGATTCCTTCCCTTATGCCACACAAAGGAACTCAGGGAATCTTTTGACCAGCCGGATCACCTTTATGTGATTATACATCCAACGATGCTTACTTTTCATTAAAAACCTGTGTCCTACACAGTAAGCAAAGGGGGCAGATTCAAGTAGTCAAAACTCACAACTTAGAGTTAAGATCTCTTCTCTAGCAGGGCCCCCTGTGTACTCTCTCCGGGAGCTGACGTGCCTCCCAGTAGTGTATGGAGGTTTCTGCTCCTGAGTGCACGTCTGGAGTGTGTGTGTGTGTGTGTGTGTGTGTGTGTGTTGTGTGTAGAGTGTGCTGCAGCAGGAGTCACAATCTCTGGCCCTGGCCGTCTATTGTTTAAGCTGGCTTGTTCTCCTGGGCACTTTCTTTGGTTCCTCTGAGATCCTCACCTGGAATATTGGACCATAGCTCCTGTGATGTAGGAGATAGGTTTTCCTCTGCCTACTTCTCTCCTGCCTCCACAAACCTGGTGTCTAGTTTTCACTCCACAGAATCTCAGTCTTCCTGGCCAGGACTGCAAATGGCTCCATGCCAGCCTCTTGAGTGTGCATGCCGCTACCAAATCTGGTCCCCAGAAAACATTCCTGTATCCTCTGTTCCAGCAAAGTGTGGAGGGGGAAGCCAACCCCAAGGCCGTAGCCAAGCAAGGCCCCATGCTCACCTTCTAGATTTCTCTGGGGTGAGTCCACGGAGCCTTTCCAGCTGCAGGAAAGGCATATCAAGCTGTCCGGTGGTGCAGGCCTGCCTCGATCTGGAGTCATGCCCCTGCATTGTACTT
>NW_006430723.1:585291-588535 GCF_000325575.1 Pteropus alecto
TGGATTATCATAGCTTAATACAGTCTTTTATTCTGTAGGGTCTGGCGAAATGGCAAAGGGCCAAGGCCTGATCCTTCCATACTCCACTTCCTGGAATTCTGAGGGGAAAGGTGGTCGCCTGTGGCCTGGACTCAAGTTGGAATTCTCGGTAGTGTCCACAGGAGGGCTGCCAGATATAGCAAATAAGATACAGGACTCCCAGTTCACTTTGAGTTGTAGATGAACAAATTTTTAGTGTAAGTCTGTCCTGGGCTATATCTGAGACATCCTTAAACTAAAATATCACTCACTGTTTATTTGAAATTCAGATCTATGGGGTGTCTTGCATTTTAGCTGGCAACTCTAGGCCACAGGTATTAGAGGACAGCCTTTAAATGGAAGGGGCAGCAGTGGGACACATGCAGGGGTAACAGCAGGACGAAACCTTCCAGTTGCCGTGTGAGTTAGAGAAATACAGCAGGACAAAGGGGAGAGAGGAGATGGTGAGAACCCCTGTTGACATCAGGAAGTGGACTCCAGGCGACCCGAGGGTGCCGAGTGCCGGGAAAGGTTTCGAATCTGTCTCAAGTCAGACGGGAGACTTGCTGGGAAAGTCCATCTTGAAGAGGACAGAAAATCTCTTGAAGGGCACCAGGGAGCCGACTTCAAAGAGAACTGGAGGGCAAGAGAAGGTCAGCCTTCCGTAAGGGGTGACACCGTCTGCACAACAGAGCAAAAAGCACCATCGTAAAACCAATTAAATTAAATTAAAGATGCCAGTAAAATAAATAAGAATCCAATGAGATAGAAAACACAAACAGCCATTTAGAGTGAAGGGCAAAAAGAAAGAAACAGGACAAATATCGTGATTCCAGAGGAGGCAAATTCACAGACACAAAGTGGAATATCAGTGATTAGGGGCCATGGAAGGGAACAGGGAGTTAGTGTCTAATGGGGACAGACTTTCTGTTTGGGATGATGAGAATGTTCTGGGGATGGATGTTGGTGATGATTACGTATCAGTGCGAATGTACTAATGCTACTGAATTGTAGGATTAAAAATGGATAAAATGCTATGTTATGTTATGTATATTTTCCACCATAAAGATATAAATGAGACATAATGAAAGGAGTTATGGCTTCTAAGAAGTAAAAAATCAAACATCGAGAAATTTGTAGAATATGTAGATTTGAAAATGCTAAACTAAAATATTTAAATGTCGACAGTAGAGATTTCAAAATCTAAAAGGCATGATGTTTAAAGGTAATGAAAGGTAAGAAAATAATTTTTAAACTATATGGTGAAGCCTGGAATTTATAAATTAAGATAATATACATATAACAGACAGAAGGAATGTGTGTGATAGGCAGGTTTGTCCTGCCCACCTTTCCGTGTCTCACCAGGCAGTTCAAGTTCAAAGATCCCCGGTTACCAACATCATAAGGCTCCAGCTGCTTCTTGGTGCTTCCAAGGAGAAGCTACTCATGTCTTCAGTACTTGGGGGAAAGGGACCCTCCACGTTGCAGCCAACAGACAACAGACCTCCTAGTTTCTCCTCCCAGCTCTCAGAATGCCCCATGTTGAGAACTCCACTGGTGCCAGCCTTCCGACCAAACCAAGTTCCTCTGAAACCCCAGGCTTTTGGTAGGGTCAGGGCCCCAGCCCAGCACCCCATCAGGGTACTCTGGCCCTCTGGTTCCTAGACCCACAAGCCATGGGGGTTTTCACTTTTCCCCATGGATGCTTCTCTACCTCATTGGACAGCTGCTTCAAGCAACAGGTGTCTCTGTCTCTGGTTCACAACCCAGAGGGAGCTGGTGGCTGGAGGGAACACCCTTCGGGTTCTGTCTCTCTTACGGTCCTTTAGTCATAGCTTTAGACGGCTTGGCCTGCAGTGACATCACCTCTGTTCAGTTTCCTCTAATGGTCTAAGGAGATGTCTTACCGTTTTGTTCAGTCAGCTGCTAGTTTTAAAACCTGTCTGACACATGGTCACCAGTCCGTATTTCCTGCATAGTTGTTCTTAAGATAAACTTCTTATAATGAGACTCATATTTAGCAAAATCTAAATTAGATTATTCCCGGTGTACAAATCTGAGCATTTTTACACTGAAGAAAACTACCAGGCTTGTAATTCGAGCAAAAGAGTTATTCATGGACTCCAACACCCATAAAAATTCTCAATTAAAAACTTGCTATGTCCTCACTTCAGCTTACGTATTGTTTTATCCTTGATGCTTAAAAAATAAACTGTTGTCCAAAGGTGGAAACAACCCAAATGTCTATCAAAGATAAAGAAATTAAATGTGTTATATACATACAATGGAATATTGTTGAGTCTTCAAAAGTTAATGACATTCTGACACATGCTACAATGTGGATAAACCTTGAAAACATTATGCTAAAAGAAATAAGCCGGACAGGAGAGGACCGATAGCCTATGATTCCATTTAGGTGAGGTGCCTAGAACAGGCAAATTCATAGAGACAGACAGTAGAATCGTGGTTACCAGAGGCTGGGAGGAGAGAGGAATGGGGAGTTATTGCTTAACGGGTGCAGAGATTTTGTTTTAGGTGTTGAAAATCCTGCATGTAGATAGTGGTGATAGTTAGGCAATGTTATGAACGTAGTTAATACTACTAAACTATAAAATTTAAATTGTTAAAACGGTAATTTATGTATATTTTGCCACAAAAAAAAAGGTACAAGCAGAAAGAGAAGACAAGGCAGAGAGCAGGCAGGCAGGTTGAGGGAGCACAGGCTGGCACCATGCCTGCACGTACCCAGTGCTCACATGGGCACCCATCGTATGAACAAAACCAAATAATAATGATAATAATCTCTCTAGTTTAACCTGTATATTGTTACATAAAGGGAAACCTTAATGTCTTTAAATTTTTTTACCAAGTTCAGAGTGAAACCTCCACCTTCACATTGAATAAATTACTTATTAGCTAAAGAAAAGCCAAGGGAAGGTTGCAGTAAGCCTTCTGCTGTCTTATTGCTGGGTCCAAATCACTGAGCTCTCAACTTCTCTTGGACCATGCCCCCTCTCCTTCCTGCTGTTAGAAGTCAGTCTCTTCAACTTGCCGAAAGGGGTCCCTGCAAAAATCACAAATCTGTGCTTTGCTAGTTCCTGGATCCCCCGTCTCACTGTTGTCTGCATCCCATGGGCCTGCAGGACCCACAGCCCTCAGCCCCACTGCAGAAAAAACACTCTCCCCCACCCTGCGGTGCCTCCTCCCACCCCACCCCCCGCCCCCC
>NW_006430723.1:593282-596874 GCF_000325575.1 Pteropus alecto
CACACACACACACACACACACACACACACACCAGTAACGTCTTATCTTTGCCAAAGTTCCAGGCCCATAGGCGCCAACTATCATTTTCAGATTCCTCATAGTCAATGTCCTTGCCCACACCAAGTCCCAGGTGCCCTTCAGGCCACTCCTATCTGCCGGCTTGGGATCAAAGGTGGCCCCTCCTCCCTTCCCCACTTTTCACATAAAAAGACTCAGCACAACAGCTCCGCTCCCAATAAACACTTACAACATCTTTGCTCTCTCCAACCTCTGGAATGTTCTTTCGGGCTTTCGAACCATCGCACTCTTCCTTTTTTCCCCTCATTTCTTAGAAAATGAATTTCACAGAAGATAAATTACTTTAACGCCTACCATTCAGTGGCATTTAGTACCTTCCCCGTGTACAACTCCGTGCTCAGAAAGTGTCCTTCCGAGCCCAATATCCCCGCAACTCAGCTGAGAAGTGGAGGAGTTAGATGAGCAGAGAGGACGGGTGGAGGACAGGTGCAAGGAGAACACTCCACAGAGAAAACGGCACCCGCAAAGGCCTCAAGCAGAAAGAGAGCTTCCATTTATTAAGAACTACAGCACCTCAGTGTGGGTGGCAGTGAGGGCAGGGTTTGGAGCAGGTGACGGGCCAGCTCACTCCGGTTCCAAGTGTTCAGAGCAGGAGCCCTGGCCCCTCTGGGAAGCCCTGACCAGGGAGCGGGTTGGGTGCCCTTTCGACGTCCTTCACGGTGCCAGTACCTCCCTCACCCCCGCACTCAGGACAACATATGCCCACTTGCCCCTCCTGTCTCTCAGCCCCTCTGGCCTGGAAGCCCATGGACGGCATGGACCATGTCTGCCTGAAATTCCTAAAGCCATTGACTTGTTACTTAAATCATTCGAAGCGTGAGATGCACTGTGGGCCTCTCTTGTCTCCGGCACCAGTGGTGCCCACGTGCGAACTCTTCCTGCAGGGCCACCTGGCTGGGCCCAGGAGAGTTGGTGGGAGCAAATATCAAAGTTGGTCCTTCCCTCTTCCCGCCAGGGAGATGGACAGGTCGCCCCATTAAATGTCCAAGTCGGAACACAATTCAGGGCACACAGAAGTTTAATTTAAAACTTAGAAGTGGGGGCATAGTTTTAGGGGTAGGTGGGTGATAGTTCTCTGGGAAGCAAGACGGGAAGATGCAAGGCAACAAGATCGAGGAGGAAGATGGCCTGGGAGAAGGAACTGAGGGGGACCCCAACCAAGTCCAGGTAGAAAAGCTACTGGAATGGAGGTACACGGTCAAGATCGTGGCCTTGGGTAACACAATACGACGTGTAGGACACTGAGTGCTGGTGGTGAGCTAGCTCAGAAGGTTGCGTGGGCTGCACACACCAGCCCTGGGCCTGAGCCCATCCTCTCCTGGTTAATCCACCAGAAAACAGGTCACAGCTCCCCTCTCTCTTGCAGTGCCTGAGCGACCTGAGCAGACGGCAGCCGGTAGATTAATTCGAAATGATTGATGGCGATTAGCGCCCAGCTCCACTTATAGAAGTACTGGTGCCTCTTCTGGAAGCCCATGCTCTGGTAGAGTGCCAGAGCGGAGACCTGCAGCATGCTGGTGGCAAGGACGACTTCACTGTAGCCCTGGTCACGTGCAAACTGGAGGAGCGTCCTGACCAGGGCTTTCGCTATCCCCTGACCCCGGCACTCCGAGGCCACAGACAGGTGAAACAGCTCCACCTGCTTCTTCCTCAAGGTGGGCTCCTCAGCTGGCAGAGCTCCCACCATGCCCACCACCTGCCCCTCAGACTCAGCCACCCAGAAGCAGGAGCCACGCTTGCTTAAGTAGGTTTTGGTGATGTCAGACATGTCTGTGTCCAAACAGTTGTCCACATACTGGGTCCAGAGGATTTTAGCAAGGAACCTCAGGGCAGCCAGGAGGGCGAGGCTGGCCACCAGGGCCAGGAGCCAGGAGCCAGAGCCCAGGAATAAGGCGAGGGGCACCCCAAGCAAGACAACTTGGGTTCTCGGCAACTTCAGGATATGGCGGAAGGTGTTGGGGACATGCTCGGTCATTCCGTGGGAGAACAAGTCCAGGACCCTTTGGCGATCACTCTCCCTGTATTTGCGGATGTGATAAGGAGCCATGGAAGACTTCTGTGTCTGAATCTCCGGGTCTGTGAGAGAGAGCTAGGCGTCCCTGCACCCCTTTCTGGCAGTCCTCTGTAAGAGAAAGGAAGCCATGTGAGAATGCACATTCCCCCAACCTCCTAGGAACCAGAGATACTCTGCTCAAGATGTGTCTTTCTGCTTCTGTCTGAGAGGAAGTAGGCAGCAGCCACTGGGAGAAGATGGAGGGTCAGAAACACCTGCATTTAACCAAGTCTCCATTGTTTTCTAGCTGTGTGACCTTGGGCATGTCACTTAACATCTCTGAGCCTGTTTCCTCATCTGTAGAAAGGGTAAAGTCAAAACACGCCTTTCCATGTTGTTTTAAGGATTAAAGAAAATAACATACACAAAGCTCTGGTATATAAAGTACCCTCCTCTACACCCTCGTTCCCTTTTTTCTGGCTCTCCTCTCAGCTTCGGTACACCGGGGACACCACGCAGCAGCCAGAGCACACATCCTCCACTCTTTCTTTGGTCCCTCTCCCAAGGATCATGTGTTGAAGAATCCTGTGTTCCACAGCACAGGATACAGCAAAGGCTTCTTTCCCCTTGACTGCAAACTTTTAGGCTTTTGAGGTGGCGTAAGAGCCAAACACCTAAAATGGCCCAGCCTTGAGAATCAGAGGAGGAGGGTCTGGGGTCCCCGGCCACACTCAGAGCGCACTGTACTTCCACCCATGCCCTCTCACCTGTTACCACAAAAGCCTCGTGTCCAGGTCAGCTCAGCCTGGCCTCTCCCTTCAGCCTCCGACTGGCATCCAGGATAACTGTGCAGGGTTTCTGTCACCCCAGAGGTGGAGCAGGCCCTGGGCGCCACCTCATTGGCTGGCTCCTGGAAATCTGATAATCATAAACCTCAGGATCAAGAAGCTTAGCTATGACAGGGCAGGGAGCTGATTTTTCATTCACCTCTGTGATCACCAGGAATTAGTAGGGGAGTGGCCTGGGGGAGCACTAGCTGTGTCTGGAACAGCCTGAGAACGAGGCACAGGGCTTATGATCCGTTCCTGTAGTTTTGAGTCCATGTCGAGAGGGTGCCAGCAGAGGATGGGGGATTAAAGACCCTTCCTCTGAGCTGACTCACAGCCTTGGTTGTTCCCAAGACTGGGGAGATGGGGAGCAATGATCACCTAGTTACAGAATCCCCTTCCCTCACCTTATTCGATTACAGGGGAGACACCCAACCTTTTCCTTTAATATGCAATCCTTGTCTAAGTAACCAAATCCATGTGACCTACCAATCTGCATCCCTTCCCCCCTAGCACCCAAGGCCCTCTAACAAACGGTTGTTTTTGCAGGTGGAGGATTTAGGCTCTGGAGCTACCTGGTTCCTGTAAAGGACACTGTTCCTAAACTGGCTCAAAATGACTTTCTCTGAAAGTCTTATGGAGCTTACGTTAACTTCTTCTTTCCCAGGAAATGGCATTGCTTTTTTTTGTTGTT
>NW_006430723.1:597880-598700 GCF_000325575.1 Pteropus alecto
CATTTAGGTGAGGTGCCTAGAACAGGCAAATTCATAGAGACAGACAGTAGAATCGTGGTTACCAGAGGCTGGGAGGAGAGAGGAATGGGGAGTTATTGCTTAACGGGTGCAGAGATTTTGTTTTAGGTGTTGAATATCCTACATGTAGATAGTGGTGATAGTTAGGCAATGTTATGAACGTAGTTAATACTACTAAACTATAAAATTTAAATTGTTAAAACGGTAATTTATGTATATTTTGCCACAAAAAAAAAGGTACAAGCAGAAAGAGAAGACAAGGCAGAGAGCAGGCAGGCAGGTTGAGGGAGCACAGGCTGGCACCATGCCTGCACGTACCCAGTGCTCACATGGGCACCCATCGTATGAACAAAACCAAATAATAATGATAATAATCTCTCTAGTTTAACCTGTATATTGTTACATAAAGGGAAACCTTAATGTCTTTAAATTTTTTTACCAAGTTCAGAGTGAAACCTCCACCTTCACATTGAATAAATTACTTATTAGCTAAAGAAAAGCCAAGGGAAGGTTGCAGTAAGCCTTCTGCTGTCTTACTGCTGGGTCCAAATCACTGAGCTCTCAACTTCTCTTGGACCATGCCCCCTCTCCTTCCTGCTGTTAGAAGTCAGTCTCTTCAACTTGCCGAAAGGGGTCCCTGCAAAAATCACAAATCTGTGCTTTGCTAGTTCCTGGATGCCCCGTCTCACTGTTGTCTGCATCCCATGGGCCTGCAGGACCCACAGCCCTCAGCCCCACTGCAGAAAAAACACTCTCCCCCACCCTGCGGTGCCTCCTCCCACCCCACCCCCCGCCCCACTCT
>NW_006430723.1:600043-621787 GCF_000325575.1 Pteropus alecto
CACACACACACACACACACACACACACCAGTAACGTCTTATCTTTGCCAAAGTTCCAGGCCCATAGGTGCCAACTATCATTTTCAGATTCCTCAGGGTCAATGTCCTTGCCCACACCAAGTCCCAGATGCCCTCACCCCCGCACTCAAGACAACATATGCCCACTTGCCCCTCCTGTCTCTCAGCCCCTCTGGCCTGGAAGCCCCTGGACGGCATGGACCATGTCTGCCTGAAATTCCTAAAGCCATTGACTTGTTACTTAAATCATTCGAAGCGTGAGATTCACTGTGGGCCTCTCTTGTCTCCAGCACCAGTGGTGCCCACGTGCGATCTCCTCCTGCAGGGCCACCTGGCTGGGCCCAGGAGAGGTGGTGGGAGCAAATATCAAAGTTGGTCCTTCCCTCTTCCCGCCAGGGAGATGGACAGGTCGCCCCATTAAATGTCCAAGTCGGAACACAATTCAGGGCACACAGAAGTTTAATTTAAAACTTAGAAGTGGGGGCACAGTTTTAGGGGTGGGTGGGTGATAGTTCTCTGGGAAGCAAGACGGGAAGATGCAAGGCAACAGGATCGAGGAGGAAGATGGCCTGGGAGAAGGAACTGAGGGGGACCCCAACCAAGTCCAGGTAGAAAAGCTACTGGAATGGAGGTACACGGTCAAGATCGTGGCCTTGGGTAACACAATACGACGTGTAGGACACTGAGTGCTGGTGGTGAGCTAGCTCAGAAGGTTGCGTGGGCTGCACACACCAGCCCTGGGCCTGAGCCCATCCTCTCCTGGTTAATCCACCAGAAAACAGGTCACAGCTCCCCTCTCTCTTGCAGTGCCTGAGCGACCTGAGCAGACGGCAGCCGGTAGATTAATTCGAAATGATTGATGGCGATTAGCGCCCAGCTCCACTTATAGAAGTACTGGTGCCTCTTCTGGAAGCCCATGCTCTGGTAGAGTGCCAGAGCGGAGACCTGCAGCATGCTGGTGGCAAGGACGACTTCACTGTAGCCCTGGTCACGTGCAAACTGGAGGAGCGTCCTGACCAGGGCTTTCGCTATCCCCTGACCCCGGCACTCCGAGGCCACAGACAGGTGAAACAGCTCCACCTGCTTCTTCCTCAAGGTGGGATCCTCAGCTGGCAGAGCTCCCACCATGCCCACCACCTGCCCCTCAGACTCAGCCACCCAGAAGCAGGAGCCACGCTTGCTTAAGTAGGTTTTGGTGATGTCAGACATGTCTGTGTCCAAACAGTTGTCCACATACTGGGTCCAGAGGATTTTAGCAAGGAACCTCAGGGCAGCCAGGAGGGCGAGGCTGGCCACCAGGGCCAGGAGCCAGGAGCCAGAGCCCAGGAATAAGGCGAGGGGCACCCCAAGCAAGACAACTTGGGTTCTCGGCAACTTCAGGATATGGCGGAAGGTGTTGGGGACATGCTCGGTCATTCCGTGGGAGAACAAGTCCAGGACCCTTTGGCGATCACTCTCCCTGTATTTGCGGATGTGATAAGGAGCCATGGAAGACTTCTGTGTCTGAATCTCCGGGTCTGTGAGAGAGAGCTAGGCGTCCCTGCACCCCTTTCTGGCAGTCCTCTGTAAGAGAAAGGAAGCCATGTGAGAATGCACATTCCCCCAACCTCCTAGGAACCAGAGATACTCTGCTCAAGATGTGTCTTTCTGCTTCTGTCTGAGAGGAAGTAGGCAGCAGCCACTGGGAGAAGATGGAGGGTCAGAAACACCTGCATTTAACCAAGTCTCCATTGTTTTCTAGCTGTGTGACCTTGGGCATGTCACTTAACATCTCTGAGCCTGTTTCCTCATCTGTAGAAAGGGTAAAGTCAAAACACGCCTTTCCATGTTGTTTTAAGGATTAAAGAAAATAACATACACAAAGCTCTGGTATATAAAGTACCCTCCTCTACACCCTCGTTCCCTTTTTTCTGGCTCTCCTCTCAGCTTCGGTACACCGGGGACACCACGCAGCAGCCAGAGCACACATCCTCCACTCTTTCTTTGGTCCCTCTCCCAAGGATCATGTGTTGAAGAATCCTGTGTTCCACAGCACAGGATACAGCAAAGGCTTCTTTCCCCTTGACTGCAAACTTTTAGGCTTTTGAGGTGGCGTAAGAGCCAAACACCTAAAATGGCCCAGCCTTGAGAATCAGAGGAGGAGGGTCTAGGGCTCTCGGCCACACTCAGAGCGCACTGTACTTCCACCCATGCCCTCTCACCTGTTACCACAAAAGCCTCGTGTCCAGGTCAGCTCAGCCTGGCCTCTCCCTTCAGCCTCCGACTGGCATCCAGGATAACTGTGCAGGGTTTCTGTCACCCCAGAGGTGGAGCAGGCCCTGGGCGCCACCTCATTGGCTGGCTCCTGGAAATCTGATAATCATAAACCTCAGGATCAAGAAGCTTAGCTATGACAGGGCAGGGAGCTGATTTTTCATTCACCTCTGTGATCACCAGGAATTAGTAGGGGAGTGGCCTGGGGGAGCACTAGCTGTGTCTGGAACAGCCTGAGAACGAGGCACAGGGCTTATGATCCGTTCCTGTAGTTTTGAGTCCATGTCGAGAGGGTGCCAGCAGAGGATGGGGGATTAAAGACCCTTCCTCTGAGCTGACTCACAGCCTTGGTTGTTCCCAAGACTGGGGAGATGGGGAGCAATGATCACCTAGTTACAGAATCCCCTTCCCTCACCTTATTCGATTACAGGGGAGACACCCAACCTTTTCCTTTAATATGCAATCCTTGTCTAAGTAACCAAATCCATGTGACCTACCAATCTGCATCCCTTCCCCCCTAGCACCCAAGGCCCTCTAACAAACGGTTGTTTTTGCAGGTGGAGGATTTAGGCTCTGGAGCTACCTGGTTCCTGTAAAGGACACTGTTCCTAAACTGGCTCAAAATGACTTTCTCTGAAAGTCTTATGGAGCTTACGTTAACTTCTTCTTTCCCAGGAAATGGCATTGCTTTTTTTTGTTGTTTGCTTTTTTTTTGTGTTTGGTTTCTTCTTGTCGCAGAGCTGAAACATCAACTACAGTTACAGAAAGAAAACCTGTAAAACCACTCTTCATAACATACAAACAAGTACACATACAAGTTCAACTTCACCAGAGTCTGACATCTCAAAATGGCAAATATGCTTACAAGTTAAGGGCATTGCCTGCGAGCTTCTTGAGACCGGCATGTGTGTACTCTCATACTGGGAGTGCAAACTGGCACCTTTCCGGTTTTGAAAGCCTTTAAGGAGTGTATATCCCCCACCCCCAAAATTCCCCTTCTAGGAAGCTACCCAAAAGAGAACCAAGTACAAAGATTTACTTGACATTATGTGCCTCTTGACGAGAAACGAGGACACAAAAATCTATGTACTACTATTCCCCTAAAGATTTAAACTACCTCGAATCGTGAACAAATCGATAGTGGAATTCTGAAAGACTTGTACGGTACTTCTTAAAAATGTCAACATCATTATTTTACTTTTCGGGATGGTTAATGACTTAAAGCGTGACTTTATGTCATATTACAAAAACATAACCGAACACCCAGTAGGCAGGTCGATGTTAGGTCCAGGAGCACCCTATCCCTACCCTGGAGAGCCGGGACCTAGACTCCTCCCCTACCTTTGTGTGGGAACCGCACCTTGCAACGTCCGGGTTGGCAACACTACACGCGTTTCACCAGACTTTCTTCCTGTCTCCGCCAATTTACTCACCCGAAATATTCCCATCGAAAAAGCCTGCCTCAAGCCCCAAGTAAGTTTCAGGTCCACTCGCTTGGGGCTGACGCCATCTTCGTCTCAACTCTGCTCCCACTCTGCTACAATAAACCTGGCTTAACCCCTTCAGGCCTTGCACGTTCCTTATCCGCAACCAGACAGCGGATGCCAATCGGTATAAGACATTCTCTGAAGAGGTTAAGACCAGGGATTCTCGGATTTCTAGTATATCTAAGAATTAAATCTAGTTTGTTTTAAATGCACACTTTCAGGCCAAATCTCAGATTTATTTTAGTGAGACTGGATGGAGTCTAGGAATCTGCAAATTATTGACCAACTCAGTGACTCTGATAAGAGACAAAGAGATTACAATGGAGTTAAGCATGCCTTCATTTCTCACTTCGACTGGATGAATGGACCATGGGTACCAGAGATGAACACGATTAGCGTAATCAGAGGAGAGGCAAGGACAAGCCAAGGTGTTTTATCCTAGATTAAGAGGTTCAGATTAGAAAAGCCCTGAATATCAACCTACAAAACCTGGCGATTAGAATCCTGAAACCACCTAAGGTTTTAGAAAAAGGGAATAATACCATGAGAGTGAGTTTTAAAAGAAGGTTGAGTTCATGGGATGAGTTGTAAAGCTGGAACGTCAAGGAGGTTTAGAATGAGGTGATAAAATGAGTGTCAAGGAGGAGGTACTGACAATAGAAAATAAAGACCAGAAGACATACTGGTAAAAATATTAAACTTCCTTTTTCATACCTAAGGACAGGAAATTAATATTAAACACATTCAAAAATACTCATTACAAACATAATCACCACAGCAAAAACAAAAGTAATAATAAAATAATGTTCCACAGGTGTTTCTGAGGTTTACTTGCATTTTGCTTGAAATTCCATAGGACTTCAACAGCAGTAACTAGTGCCTTCTTTTTATTATTATTTTTAATTGAAGAAATGATTTAATTCGCCCCCAATCCCCCATCCGCATCTCTCTCTCCCCTTCCCCCTCCCTCCTCCCTCTGGTGACCCCTGGTCCATTGTCCATGTCTAATGCCTTCTTTTAACAGGGATTTGAGAGGAAAAGTTTCTTTACTTTCAGGAAGAAAAGCCTTTGAAAGATCAGTGTTTGATACCCAGAGCTGCATTCAATTCCTTTTGAAGTTTTCTCTTGTCATTTTATTATTTTTTTTTGACAAGCTGAGAGCAGAGTTTTGACCCCTCTGACATGAGTTGTCTGTTTTCATCTTTTAATTTCACATGCTTGGTTTTTTTCTTTTAGATTCTGACCTAATCATTTAACATATGAATCGATTTAGCTGTTCCTGAGCAGCACCACGTTCATTCGACAAAGCCTCTATCTCTGCTTCAAATGCATCGTTGTAGCTGAAAAGGTTTTGTTTCATTACATACTTCTTCATAAAGTAGATGCCCCTTAATTTCCTGTTAATTCTGCCACCGAATTATCTTTTCCTGCCTTTATCTTTTATCTTTTTCTTCCTCTTCCAGTTTCTTAAAATCTTCACCTTGTTGCTTGAGTCGGTTCTCCAAGTCAGATTTTTTTAAAGAGAAGAAACTGTGATTTTTTAAATTTCTGCTTCCTTAAGTGCTGAACTAGTCTGCAGATCTAGAAGCGCCCCTGTATACTATTGATTTGAGCTCTCAGTTGCACATATCTGAACCATTTTTTCTTTACCCATTTCTCGTTTAGAAAAAGAAGTGCAGCTTGCCGCCAGCATTAATTTAATTTTACATAAACACGCTCTTTGAGACTGAAGCACATGACTGGTTTTCAGTGTGAAAACATAAAAACTGTTCTTGGAGTCATTTCTAAACAGAACTTGTCTTTAATCCTAATGTAACAGAAATGTATACATTAATCAGATTCATCAAATGAATCTCTGGCTAACGACTGCTTGCGAATGATGTTAACATCACGTGTAAAAATGTGACGTCCTCTAGGATTTGACATTTTCAGCAAATAGAATTCCTCTGTTTTGTGAATGGGAACATCACTGCCAAAAACAGAATTCTATAAATAGAATGATGTCATTTGTTTCCAGACTATTGATACACTAGAGCAATGAAAAAATAATAAAAGTGACATAATTCATGGCAAACTTTGGGGGTAAGGTTAGGACTGTAACCTGCGACTTATCTCGGGGTCAACGCTGCAGCCACAAGCGCCACTGGCGAGTACTCTCGGGGCAAACGGGACATGGGTAAAAAGGATTGTTTTAGGTTAAAGACATTAAAAGTCATGACAATTAAACACGATGTAGGGTGAATGAAGTGTCATGTCTGCAGCTAGCTTTCAAACAGTTCAAAAGAAAAAAGGTGTGTGTGTGATGTGCATATAGGTAAAAAGGAGAGCAATCAAATATAACAAAATATTAACGAATGGTGAATTCACATGAAAGACGCATAAATGTTCATTGTACTATTTTCAGCTGTTTTGTATGCTTGAAATTTTTGAAGTAGAGCTGAGAGGTCAAGCGTGGTTCCTCGCACGTAAAATATCTTGGGGTTGTTGTGAGGACTAAAGGAGGTAGCGCGTATGACGTTTTTAGCACGATACACACAGGAAACGTTAGCTGTGCGCTTTTGTACTTTATGATCGTGAGGGAAATCACGCGTTTGTTCCCTAAGCAACCCTACCTCTCCACTTTCCAGCAAGAGGCAGGATCACACTTCTCTACCCTTTTTGAAGTTGGCAGGGCCACATGACCGGCTTTGGACAGTGAAACCAGAGATAAGCGGTATCTGTCATTTCCACATGGAAGCTTTATGAGCCACCTTATAATTCGGAGTGTTCCTTTTAGCTGCGCAGTAATCCACAGAGCACATGTCGAGATGAAGCCTTCAGCAGACTGGGTTCCTGAGTCACTGCAGTGAGTCTTCCTACCGATTCACACTAGCTAAATGAGCAAGAAAGATATTTCTCATGTGAACCGGTGAGCTTTAGAGACCAGAACTGCAGCCTAACCTAACCCAGAAGTCCACGAACCATGGCCCTTGAGTCAAGTCCTGCCCACTACTTATATCTGCACATAAAATTTTAATGGAAATAGCCACACTCATTGCTATGTACTGTCTGTAGATGCTTCTGCACTAGAAAAGCAATAGGTGAGTCGATGCGACAGAGACCAGACGGCCTGCAAAGCCAAAAATATTTACTATCTGGCCCTTCACAGAAAAGTTTGCTGACCTCTGATCTACTCTACCTTGACTGATACAAGCAAAATATAAAAAGTGAGCAAATCCAAACTATTTATAAAACATTTTACACTAGCATAGGGCCTCAGGCAAGTTACTATGATCTGTTAGTGGCTGTGTGTAAAATGGGAGTAATAACAGCATCTACCACATAAAGTGTTATGACAATGAAATTAATGTTGTAGAACACTTAGAAACAAGAGGCTTGAAAAGGAAATGCTAGCGTACTCAGAAGTAAGGGCAGGGATACGAGCTGGTGGACATAAAATCAGTAAGGCAAAAACCTACTACACTGTAGATAGCCAATAAATGTTTGCAATTACTATCCCAATTATAGAAAAATAAAATATATTTGAATAGAAATAGAAAATAGAAGACAGTAACAAATAATTGTAACAGTGGCAAACTTTTAAAATATTAAGAGGTAGAAGTCGGTTTTTTCCCTTTGTTATATCAATGCGCTTTAAATTTTTCTACAATGAACATATACAAATACAAATGATTTTAACATAAAAGGAAAATCAATGTTTTTTATAAATGCAGAAAATTATATTTCTCTCATTTCACAAAACATCTTTTGTTGACATTCTACAAATGACACCATCCAATAATGTCCCAATACTTTCTTCTGGTGAAGATACTTTATATACCTGTAAAAATAAAAGACAAATTATGACATGTGGATAGTCATGAACTACTAATTTTCATTACACAAACATGTAGAAGTGAAATTACTTTTATTGGGACAATAGTATGAAATTACAAATGGAATGAAAATGTGCAAAGTAGGTGGCAATTCGTCACTTATGTCAAATTGCCGATGGTGGTAACTCTCTAAACATAGAAACCAAATTTGCACCAGTTTTAAAAACATACATCTACACATTAACTTCATACTCAATTTACTATTAGAGATGTACTATGTAAGGTTGATATTTATCTATTCTTTCACAGAGAATGCTTTCATCAACAAAGTTTCTACCTATATGTTATATAAGCCTGTATCTTCCAGTTGTTTGCATCTATAACTCTTTTTCAAGTAATTTTCGTTCTTTTAACTTTTCTTAAAAGTTCAAAAAAAAAAAAATAGAAGCACTGCTGATCAACAGCAAACGGCATGGGTACTGTCCTTCATGTAACCTACCACGCGCCCTCTACAAATGTGTATTCACAAACCTTTCTAACTTCTGTAACATTTGTTATTTCAGGAAGATTTTCCAGAGAAACTTGATGACCTTCTATCTGGGATAGCAAGTCTTCTTGATCTACTTGTTTTTCTCCATCTTCAATGTAAACAATTAGAATTGAAGTGTCATTTGCTGAGGTACCAAATGTTTTCAAAGCCTCTGAAATCTAAGGAAAAATAAAGACAATGAACCAGTAGTTTCTGCATCTGAAGCATCTCCCCACCTGCCTTCCTCCCGGCTCAGGTTATTTCCATATCCTAAGAGTTCCCTCTGTCTATACTTTTTCTCTTTAATAATCCCTTCTCAACATCTACCAGTTCTGCCTCTAGAACTCTCTGCTCAAAGGTGCACCTTATTCCCATGGAATCGAGCCCAGACCTCTTGGCATGGCACACAAACACCCACTCCTTCTGGCCCCAAGTGAAACCTCAGTCATCCACTCCTGCCCTCTAACCAGTCTGGACTAAGTATCTCATTTCAAATTCTTTGCCTGTACTTATACTCGGTCCTCTGCCTGGAGTGCCCTCATCTTTCAAGGTCCAGTTCAAACGGCACTCCCCGTTGTAACTTCTTCCTCACAGACTGCATTGTTCTTTGCTGTTCCCACAGATTTGAATTATTATCCCCATTATATCATTTATCTTAGGGCATCTGAACTTCTGTCTGTTCATCTGCCTTCCTCTGGAACATATTGTTTCTTCTGCTCCTAGAACTGTAACTGGAACAGGTGACAAGCTCAACAGCTGTTTACTGAATTGAATAGTTTCTGGAATACTGGAACAGGTGACAAGCTCAACAGCTGTTTACTGAATTGAATAGTTTCTGGAATTATTTCAAACAATCTCAAAGAAACAAAAATTATCAGGTAATTTTTTCCTCCAGGTACTGGGGAACCCTGTTACCATGCATTTTATAAATTGTTCAAACATCTGTATTTTAAACCATGCCACAGGTTTCCTGATTTTTCTCTTCACATTAGGACATGGATGTATTATTAATAGTAATAATACTACAACTTCATCAGTAAAATTTCATGTTTTTTTTACATGCCACATGTGGAATGTCTTCAGTTCAGTAACTTTCATTACTATCAGAAGTTCAAACCACAAACTCTTCTTATGTACTGGGTATGTGAATGAGCATGTTGTGTTCAAGGCTGTTCTAGGTACCACACAGCCTTGTGTTATATGGAGAAGACATGGATTCTTCCTCAAGGAGTTAACAAGGAGAATAAAAGATGTGTATGATGACACACAAATATCCATACCTAACGTTTCATCATTTAGATTTAGTTATCTTTTAGAGGGATTTTCCTGATCCCATGTAGCCAGGAGGGACAGATAAACTATCCTCACTTAGCCAAACTTTTGTTTACTTATATGCGAAGAAATTCCAAATCTTCTTTGTCTAGTAAGAGGCAGTGCTAAACCTTAATTCTCTGTCCAGAGCTCTCTTCATTTATCATTTTGGTTGTCATTTACACTAGGTTTACCGGAATTTAGCCTCCGACCCAACACTGGGGAACACATGTTATCAGGACAAGGTCAACAGAAATAAAGTAAGCAAAATTCAGAGTAATTACATGGTTATTTGGGGAAAGGTTGAAAATAACTTCAGTGTATAGAGTTCTCGTCTTCATTTTTCCCAGTTTGTAGAGGTGAACTGCTTTGTTTGCTGCCACAACTACCTGAAATGGATCGATGATCTACCAAGGAGAACAAAAAGAATTACACACAGAGATTCTGGAGCACTCTGAAGGTGCATGCCCTATCTCCCAGTAACTCTAATGTCAGGCTGTTGCACTTTATCACAGTTCCCATGGACTATATTTTCAAAGTTGCTATCTCAAGGGCCTGGGTGTTCAGAAAATCACAGATTTTTAAAGCTGCAAAAAACAAATAGTAAAAGTTTTAAAAATAACATTTATTGAGGGCTCATTGTATGGCAAAGGCCATATTCTAAACATTTCATACCTGTCTTAATTCCTAAACTACTCTATGAAACCATATTATTAAGCACATGCAGTAGATGAGGACACCAAGGCAAAGAATGTCTGGGTTGGAATCCCAGCTCTGTCACTTACCACCAAGGGAACTTGGGCAAATTCCCTAGTGTTTTATCTGTTAGATGCAGGTGATCGTAGTATTTACTTCACAGAGTTGTTGTGAAGTGAGTTAGCAGCATATGTAAGGCACTGAGAACAATGTAAGTATATGTAAAGCCAGGAACACAGCGAACGCTCTATAAAGGCTGGCTACTACCTGCTCAAAGTCATAACGAATGGCAGAACTGGCATCAAGTCCTGGCAATGTGATTCCACAGTGTGTGCTTTTCACTACTATGCAATGCCTGCTGTGCAGAGATTTTCTCATTCAGATAAGATGGAGATCCAGGCATCTGCCATTATGTCAGAGCCAGACTACAACATTCCTGGTCTCCTAGGGCAGCGCCTGGCATTTCAGCTGCTATTCACTGTTAAATTCAGGCTGGACAAATCTGACTCCACTCCAAAGCTTGGACAAGAACATTTTCCCCAAAGATGACCATTTTAGGGTAACCTATAACATCATGGAAAATTAACATATTCTTAAATGCCCCATACGGCTCACTCATTCTCACTTGTACTTACCATTGTAGGGTTAATTAATGATCCAACGATGGCGCCTTCCATGGCCTTTTTTCTCAAGACTCCAGCATTTTTTACATCTTTAAATAACAGAAGGGTCACCTTGCATTCGGGAAATAGGTCTAGCTGTTGTGTTAACTGCATTTCATAGATAAGCAGGATTCTATTGCATAAAACCAAAAACACAAGTTAACATTACTATTTACAAGTTAACATTGTAATTCATTAACAAACAAATACCTTTGCTAACAAGTACATTTTAAAAGCTTTAATGATAGAATTGTTAAACTAAAATCAACTCCAAAAGCATCCTCATGAGATGTTATCTTTCTAATCCTGATGAGCTGTTCCTTGCTTCGTTAGTCATTCCTGGGAAAGGATCGAGGTTGCTGGCTGGTTCCCAATTGTACAGATGAGGTAAACTCAGATGCATAGCAAGGGCTGCTTCCCCAACCCAGCTAGGAGCAGGATACCTGGAACTCTTTAGACTACCGGTTACATATGGAATTAATAAAATCTCACTCCAGCTTATCCTTCTACCTTTCTGATCTCACTCTTTTATTTATATTTTAGCAGAACCGAGTCATATATTAAGGAGAAAATAATTTTACAGGAAAGACATGTGACTCAAAGATTTCATTCACATTTGCAATTTAAGCAGAGTAGGTATAATTATTAAATAATCAACAATACAGGCCGTTTCTTAGACTTGTTTTACAAGAAAAGATATAAAACACCAATAAGAGACAACTTGAATAACTAAAAAGACATAACTATATCTTTGGGTAGAAAAACAAAGTATTGCAAAAATGTGATCTCTGAAACAATTTCGATCAAAGTCTTACTGAGATATTTGGGTGAGGCAATTTGATACGTTCCTTTTAACCTTTTATCTAGTAGGTTCCATTTCTAGGACTTGTCCTCAAGGAACAAATTGGAAACCTGAGAATTTATATTAATAAGATGTCCCTCTCATCATCCTAACAGTAAAAAGCTGAAAACTTGTTTTATCTAATAACAGGGGGACTGGTTCTGACTAAACAGTCATTAAAAACTGAAATCCTGAAGTAGTTAAAGACACGCGAAAATGGCAATAAATAACATTAAGTAAACACATCTGATTGGAAAACAAAACATAAAATGTGGCATAAACTGTGAGGTTTCCAAAAAGGTGCACACAAAGAAAAAAACATTAAAAGGAAAATTCACCAAAAGTTATCCCTGGCTTGGTGGAATTACATTTGACTTTCTGCTACAATCAGGAAAAAAATATCTGTCAATGATGTCCTGGCATACAGCAGTTCAATCTTTACTGTCATGATAATGTCCAATGGAAAATAATGCAGAAAGATATAACAAATATATACCCAATTATACCAAAACGTGTACGCAGAAAACAAAACCTTTAAGAAACACAGCAAAATAGGACCATCTTGGGTAACGGTGTTATAGGTAATTTTTACTGTTCTCTATAAAAAATGTTTGTGTGCATGTTCTGAGTTTTCCACAGGGAGCACACAGCATATAATGAGTATATATAATCAGGGAGGAAAAAAATTTCTGGTTTTTGACTTCACACTAGGAGGAAAAGGACACATTAAAATAGTCTTGTTTTCTATAATTCACTCACTTAGGCCGCACATTTAGAATCACCTCAAATCCCGTATCTAACCCAGAAAGTCGTGCCAATTTTACCGTTTAAACAACATTTTGACCTGTCCACTTCTCTCCACTACCCACTGCCGCCGCCCTAGGCCACCATCTCTCATGTACTGCTGGGGCCACCTAGGAGTGATCGCCTCACAATTCCTGCCCTTCTATCGTACAACCACTACCCGGCAAAGTGATCCTTTCAAAATCGTAAACCAAATCTTGTCCTTCCGCTACTCTTCTGATAAGGCCCCAACTTTACCTCAAAGCGTTCCAGATTCTATGACCAGGGCCCTTCCTCCCTCTTCTGCTGCCAAGTGCACCTCTCCCCCGACTGCGCTCTTTCGCCGCAGTGGCCTCAGCTTCGTCACCAAGCTTTCTCCCCAACTCTGTCCTCTCGGACACGTAGTTCCACTCACTCAATTCCTCCCTCCTTTCAACTCGCTGTTCGGAGTCCATTTCCCAGAGCGCTCAGAGCCCCGGGGCTGGGCCTCTCTTCTACGAGCTCCTTCTTAGCCCTTGTCACAACTTCAGTGATTCGAGAGCTGAGCTGTTTTATGCAGCCTCTCTAAGCTGTAGAAACCTTGAGGGGAGAGACTGAGTCTATACCTTCCGTGCTGGATTCCTAGGGCCTGGCCCTGGGAAGGCTCGATAAACAACGGCGGAGGGAACCCCAAGCGTGACTCAAAAATTATCACATGCCCCCACTGCCTGCAGGGTGGGGCCCGGGGGGGGACCCCAAGCGTGACCAAAAAAAAAAAAAAAAAAAACGGGTTACAGATGGCCGGTATTGGCCCGCCCGCTCTCCCACCGCCAGCCGCTTCTTCCCAACACTGCCGGGCCACCTCCTGCGCTGGGAGGACTCACCGCCGCCTCCCGCGTTCGTCTGGGAATATCTTCCCCTCGGAAACAAAGCCCTCCACTTCCGGAAGCTTGGTCGCAGCACCGCCCTTACCCGCTCCCACCCCCACTCCGAGGCCGCAAGGTCTTCCCGGTCGCCGCAAAAGGTTCCGGGCCGCCTTCCCTCCCGCCCGCCCTTCCCAGAGCCCTACTTCCTCAGCACTGAGTCCTGTGAACCGACGCGAGTGAGAGCCAGAGCCTCAGATCATCACTTCTGGCGGTTGCGCTGTGCGGAAAGGATGCGGGGTGGAGTCTAGGTGCCAGTCTCGGCCTTGACTCTCACCCGTACTAGGCCTTGGACGCGACGTCTTTACTTTTTTCCTGTGCAAAATCTTGGTCAACGTGTGCTCTACATACATTTGTCTCCGCTAGATGACATTCAAGTTTTTTTTTTTTCCCCAGGGCAATTGGTGTTGCAGGAAGCGACACCCCTCAGAGGAAATTCGACTCTCAGACAACCGTGTTAGAGGAAGAATTTATTGGCCGGCGGAGTGCGTGGAGTTACCACCACCGTGCAGGAGCTGGCTTTGGTTCGATTTATTACAGTTTATTTACCAATGCAGTGTCCATGCAAGGGGCGCGTGATTCCCTTAAGGTTTCACGTGTGCTTCATGACTCAGGATAGAATGGAGAGCTTCCGGTGGTAGGTGTTGGGGGGAGGAATTTTCAGGCCACTGTTTTTACAGGTCGTTTATCTTGCGACATTGGCTTATCAGCACTGTTACAGGATTCTCAAACAGAGAGACTCCACACGGAGGCTATAAGCAGGAAGCACTTATTAATGCCAGCACCTGCTCAGCAGAATGCTATCCAAAGGCTGAGCCCCAATTGTAACATAACAGGCAGTTTTATAGTTTGTTATTCCTACACAGCTACTGAAATAAGGACATTAGTTGGCTGGCAAGCCATGAATCAACAGGTGTGAGCTGGAGAGTCCTTGAGGTGGGGGAGGTAGCTATGGGAAAACATGTTAGCTGAGAGTCCTGGAAGCGGGGAGAGGGCAGTTAGGAATTGGCTTTAACCAGCTGAGTCAGTCATTTCTGCAAGCCTTTTCCTTTGCATTTTTCAGAATCCTCCTCTCCTCAATTAGTGGGGCTCAAGCTACTTTTTGCCTTCCTAGAGTTCATTTAGGGAGGATCTCGTATATCCCACCATGCTTGGCGATTTGCCCTGAGTACTTAAGAGATCAATGACTACATTAATAAAGTCAACCTCTCTTCATCTACCAGGCTCTGGAATTTGGTTTGTCATCGCTGAGAGGAGGTAATCCCCTGAATAAGCTGTAGAGAATATTTTCCATGTTCTTTATAGGTTGGGGCTCATCTTAGTCAATACTTTCCTTTACACAGGAATGCGTTGGTTTATAGGGGTGAGCACAGCTGCCTTCCTTTACACTGGAAGACAGGTAAACAACAAATACAGCTGTTGTGTGCATTTGTGCTATGGAGGAAAAAATAAATGGGAGAAAGTCCAGAAGTGAGTGTATTACTATTTTTAATAGAATGGTTAAGAAATATCTCACCAAACAGGGCCATTTGAACAGTGACTAGAGGAGGTCCGGAAGCAAGCTGTGTGTATATGGGAAATCAGCATTCCGGGCAACAAAGAGAGTTCAAAGGCTCTGAGACACATAATAAGGCCTTAGCCTGTTTTCGGGATAGCAAAGAGAAGCGTGTGGCTTGAACACAATGGGAATATATATGGGAGAAAATTATTTATCCTGATAAAAGACTGGTATCCAGATTCTGTAAAGAACTCCTACAACTCAAACACAAGAGAAACAACCTAATTAAGAATGGGAGACATATTTAAACAGACAAGCCACAGTCGATATATAAAAGGTCAACAAAAACATGAACAGATGCTCGTCATTAACCATCAGAGATATGCAAATTGAAAATGAAATGAGATGACTACTCAAACACCCATGTGATGACTAAAATTTAAAAGACTGAGAATATCAAGTGTTGTCCAACATGTGGAACAACTGAAATCCTCAAGTATTGTTGGTCTCAAGAAAACATAAAACCACTTTAGAAAAGACTTTGGCAGTTTCTTGGCAAATTACACATAATTTAATAATCAAAAGTTATTTATAAAATATATGTACCATACCCAGAAATTTCACTCCTTGGTATTTACCCTTGAGAAATGAAAACGTTTGTCCAAAGGATTATACTGCAACTGTGCAATAAATCAACTACTGCTACATATAATAATGGGTGAATCTTAAAATAATTACGGGGAATGAAAAAAAGACATAAAAATAGTACATGCTGTATGATGCCATTTATATAAAACTATAGTGGCAGAAAGCAGATCAGTGGTAGCTTGGTTAAAGAGCCTGGAGTAGAAAAGGGGAATTACAAAGGGGCACATGGAAACTTTGGGGTAATAGGTATGTTTTATCTTGTAATGGTTTCACGTCAAATGTATCAAATTGTACACTTTAAAAAATGTACAATGTAATGTGTGTTAATTATATTTCTAAAGCTGTTTTAAAAATCACAATGAGACAACACTACATCTGTATTAGAACAACAAGAATAAAAGAAAAAACTGACAATACTGTGCTGGTGAGAATATGAGTAACTGGAACTCCTCTACCTTGTTGGCAGGGATGTAAAATTGTACTCTGGCAGTTTCTTATAAAATCGAACACACTCCAAAGCAGCAATCCCGCTCTAAAGGAAAACATATGCTCATAAAAACCTTTACACGATATTTTTAGCATCTTTGTTCAAAAGTCAAAAAGTGGAAATAACCTAATCCTTTGCCTGGCAGAAGGATAAACAAATTGTGGTAGATCCATATAACAGAATACTGACTAATGAAAAAGGAATTAACTATAGATCACTCAGTGACATAGATGACTCTCAAAAGCATTACAATGAATGAAAGAAGTCACATTCACAAAGTTATATACTGTATGATTCCACTTACATGACATTCCAAAAAAGGCAAAACTACAGGGACTGAAAACATATCAGTGGTTGCCAGAGTGTAGGGTTGTTGGGAGTAGTAGGTTGCAAAGTGACATGAGGGAATTTTCGGGAGTGATGAAACTGTACTCAATTATAGTTATAAAACTGAATGTATCTGTCAAAACTCATAGAACTATACACTAAAAAAAGAATGAGTTTTACTGTTTTTTAAAGTCATCTCAGAGGTTAAAATGATCTCTACCTAAAGTTGCAGAAGAGAGATCATTATGCATCATAAAATTAGTTCAAAAGATCTGATTTAATGAAGTGTTAACTGAGAACTTTCATAAAATCAACCTTGTTCTCTTCTGTAATATACAGGCTTGCATAAATATGCATAACTGTTACCATCTGTTAAAATGAATCTAACCTTGGTAGTGTTATCTGAACAAGTGGATCCTGGAAGACACCCAGACTTCAAAATCTGTTCCCATGTCATGTGAAAATAACCTGCAAAATGAAACCTGTACTTCTTGAAAAACTGTTACCTTGGATGTAATTGACATTTCTCAATTCCTAAAAGGTATAAATATTTGTAGGACCTCAATGTCAAATCGGTAGAAGAACTCTGATACTTCCCACTCTTATATGCATGGTTGACCAACTAAAACGACTCTGCCAGATTAACAAATACTTGACTGTCTTACCTAGGTCCTCTAGAAAGCAGAGCCTAAGGCAAGGAATAAAGGGCTGATTTTTATTTGAGGGGTTTGGAAAAAGGAAAGTGAAGCAAGGAAAGATGCAAAGCAATGTAAGGTAATGGATTTCCTCACTGGCTGACTTCATAATGAGCCAGAAAGACACTCTGGTTGGCATGAGTGTTCACTCAGCAGGCTGGACTTTTCTGGACTTAAAAGGAAAAACCATTCCTGAGAGTGGTCTACAGGAAATAGGAGGGGGAATTTACCTGCCAAACAACTCCTGTCTTTTGTGTTCCATTTATCAAGTCGGCTGTGGGAGCTAACTCTTCCACACTTCTGATCATCATCTCACTCAGATCCTGAGGCATTTCCTCCAAACCTAAAATGGAGGGATGACTGAGCAGAGAGACGGCTTGCTGGGGGTGTCATGACAACCATGCAGGCCCAGTTTAACCTGGGCTCTGGTCAGCTTAGAGAGCACAATAAGGTTTGCTGGCAAGGCAATAAAGAAGAGTGTGGTCTAGGTGACAGATGGCACAATCATGAAAGAGAGGGTTGAAGACATGTGAGACCGGGCTTAGAATCTGTTTCATATAACAGGAGATATAAATTAAATCAATGCTAAATGCTGAAAGTAGGTACCGTAGAGAAAAATAATCAGTAGGGGAATAGAGTTGGGAAAAAGGTTTTACTGAGGGAATGGGGCTTCGAAAATGAGAATGATTTGCTCACAGAGACCACAGGAGAGCTATTACAGCCAAGCAACAACCTGTAAGAGAAAAACATGGTGGCAGAAATGTGTGCAACATAACGTACTCAAAAAATGGCTGGCACACTGATAAATGGAGTGGGACAGGACAGAAACTTTGAAAAGTCAGCTGGGAGTCAGATCACAGAAAACCTCGACAAGGAGTCAGAAGTGGATTCTGAAAGCCAATAGCCACTCAAGATTTCCCAGAGGGGAATAATATGAATGAACTTGTTTTCAGGACATAATTTGGGGGCAGTTTTTAGAAGTACATTAGAAAGGTGGTTCAGAGAAGACTCTGGATGGGGTCTCCCTCTATAGTAGAAGTGTTTGTGGTTGACCCTCTAAGATCAAATCATGACTTAGGGTATTCAATGGCATATACTCCCAGGACATGATGCATAAAAATTAAGATTACCAGACTGAGGGTAAACCCCAAACCCAATTTTATTGACTTATTTACAGTCTCATTACATTGACTGGGTTGAACTCATACCTCTATCTCTACTCCCTATTCAAAATGACAGTAAAGGAATTTTTACAGAAGAAAAACTCAGAAGAAAATGGGAGATATGACAAATGGTACATGAGAGAGAACAATAAAATTATCAGAGATGGTAATGGTCACAATGGAGAAAAATAAAACTCAAGTGTGTAAAGCATGGGAAAGTAAACACGAAGTAAGCTAACCACCTTACTCCAAATCCACAACACAACCAGGGCTTCCATCTGCCTTAAATGCCTCAATCCTAAGTACAGAAAAATGGGTAAAAGTCTCCAGATATTTCAGTAACACCTTCAATATGAGAGATAGGCATCAGCAAAATGGGGAAAAAGAATAGAATAATCTAAACATAATTGATAACTTCAGAGAAAAATAATACATTCATTAAAAAAGAATCAATTCACAAATACACGCTCCTCCAACATGTACATACATTGTGTATTTGTAAATCTTAAAATAGGGATGAGGACTATGATAAAAAAAATTGGGGTTTTAATGTGTACTTGTTACAGTTAGTGGTGATAATCATTGGTCTGGACATATTTTCCTTGCAATATTAATATCTAAGATTTTTTTCAATGAAGTATTTGGGAAAAAATGCCATTTGGAAAGATTTCAAACAAAAACAAGTCTGATGTGTTTCTCCTATCCACGTTAGAACTGTTACAGTAGTATTAGAGAGCTGGGGGATTAATTAGTGACAGGTGCACAGAGAAGAGGCAAACAAATGAGGCAAGGAAGAGGGGGGAAAAGAGGTATAAGAAAAACATAATCGTGGTATACTATGGCTCGGGGGTGAATGATACTTACCTAGCAAATAACTTGAACTTAGAGTATTGATTTAACCAAAAGTTGGGAAAATAATTACACTGAAAAGATGAGGTAACAGAAATGCATACGTGGGTAGACACTGTGAAAAAGCTAAATCCTCATGTTCCACAGGAGGAAGTCAATAGATAATATCACAAATTGAAAATTCAATAAGTGGTAACATATGCATGACATTTAAATATACAGGCAAATACTAGAAGACTGCAAATACTTAGCGAATGCCTTTGGGGAGTGATAATCGAGTAGCTGGTGGCTGGGGATTATTCTTCTTCATGGTAATCTTGGTAGAGCTATTTGAATTTTAAACGTCTTGTGTGTGTGTGTGTGTGTGTGTGTGTGTGTTAATAAAAATAAATTTTAAAAGCTTAAACAGAACACTAAAAACCTTTTTGAAAAAGGAGTGGCTGGTCCTTTTAGCCAGAAAACTTTCAATGGTATGGTACGAGCTGAAGCCAGAACTATAGCGTGCTGAAGAATAAATGAGACAGGAGATAGCAAAAGGAGACTAGTTTTTAACAAGACTTATTGATAGCTGAAACAGAAGGGGGAAGGGATAGAGGAGACAATAGGGTCAAGAAAGGATTTTGGAAGGTGGCAGTGCTTATATGATGGGTCTTCTGGCAACGTCCTCCCTAGAAACTGCTTGCCAAGGAATTCCTTAAAACTATTAGACTCATTAGATTCCCATACCTGCTCCTGCTTGTTCTTTTTTGCCTCACCAGTTGTCTTGTTCCCAATTTCTATCCAGTCGAGCTCCCATGATGTATCCTGGGGAACAATTCCACAAGAACAGTCTTTTAGCAATAAAGACTCATATCTTTATTAAATGTGGTGAGCAGTGAAAAACTATATAAGCCATCACTTAGATGAAGGGTAGCAACTTGACTGAGCTAATCAAAGACTACTTTCTTAGGGTCAGGTTCCACATGTTGCTTATATATAAGAAAACAGAGAAAATAACTACCACATCACACATTCTGATATAAATTTTCAAAATCAGAGGCTTTAAAAAATGAAGCCAAGTTACCCAAGTATATTCATTAAATACCTACAAAGGCTTATGATGTCATGATGGTGAGACACATACTTAAGCAACAGTTTCTAGCTTCCTCTGCAGCTAAAAATAATTACCACTCCCCAAGTGATCTACCTATGTGTCCTAGAGATATACCAGCAAAAGAGACAATTTAGAAAAAGTCAAGGTCAAGGCATCATTACCCTGTGAGAGGCAAGCGGAGATAGATCCCAGCAAATTACGTTCAACAGAGCAGCAAAAACACAAGGAGCCATGCAAGTCTTCCCAGACACCCCAGACTTTAAAGGTCATATCCTAGTCTGTTCAGTAAGCAACCTTTATAGCTTATGAAAGTTTTCAAGTTGTCTGAATCGTTCTACCCAGTTGACACCAATACCTTGTCAGATAAATTACCCAGCATTCTGGTTTATCAATCAATCTCTCTTCCCCAGTTGTGACTACCAATCCCTAAAAGTTTCTCCACTCCTGTTTTAGATGGTATATCTGGCAATTCAGTGAAAGGATGCTGGTCAAGTCCCACAACAGACTGCCAAAAAAAATTCTAATCATAAAAAGACCAGAACTAATTACAAATAATGATTAGGTTCAAAGAGACTGTCTCCCAGGTAGATTTTAATAGAAATCTTGAACAGTGAGGGGCAAAAAAATGATACTCTTAATGATTGGGTCAATAACAGAACATGACAGAATAGAACATGACTAAAACTTTTTGTATACACACATTCATATCACAAGTCTAGTCAAAAGGAAATACACAGAAAAGTTAGAATTTAAAATAATTTAAATTAAAAAAAATTATGTTCAAGGGATGTTCTTTATTACTTTGTTATAAAATAACATCTTCCTTAAAAAAAAGTTAAGGCCGAAACGACAGATTACTTCTTTCACTGTTGCAAATACCGCGAGTTAATCAGCAAAGAGTTAATAAGTATCAATATAATTTTTCCTTAAGTTTGAACACATAAGGGAGAAATAGAATAGATTATAAACGTCATTGGACCTGATCTTATAAAAAATCACCCCAGCCATCTTCAGTCCTGTTCTGTCTCCGGATAAATTTCCAGGATAGGTTTGTGTCACTCAGTCCATCCACAATAGGTTGGATAGGACAGTCCGTGGTAACTGCCAGAATACCATCTCTGATTCTGGACTACTCGGCTGGCATTTGGCTTTACATTCCAAGAGTACCTCCTCTGTGAATGGTCCTCTCCAGGGGGACCAGGAGGAGGGTTATGACTTCTCTGGTAAACATTCTGATTCTGTGAACATTTTCTTAAAACAAAAAGTAATAAACTATTATTAGTTTTAAAAAATGCACAGTGAGCTTTATAAAATAATACATAGACACTCTAGTTCTACTGTTTTCTACCTGTGTGACCTCAGCAGATAAACTGCTTAATCTTTGGACTTCCTAGTTTTTTTTATAAAATGAAGTTATTAACACCTTCCATCTTCCTGGGTTGTTTTGAAGATAAATTAAGAAAACATACTTAAATTACCTACCGTAATGTCTCGGTACACAGCAGGTTCCCAGGAGCCTTTCTATCTTTCTCTAAAGAGATAAATGCCGACACTACTCTAATCAGATACTTTCTCTCCAAGTCTGGTAGGTTGACATGAGACAGAATAAGCTATTTATTTTTGAAAATATAAAGCCGCTTTCTCTTTATAAGTAAATGGATATCTAATTCAATGGGTAATGTTTCCTT
>NW_006430723.1:621817-632734 GCF_000325575.1 Pteropus alecto
AACCAATTATTTTCACTTACTATAAGTGACCTATCACTTTCAATGGCTTTATAAAATGTCACAGTATAGACATAATAATTTGCCTACCTATTTTCTATTGTTAGTTATGCAAGCTACTATCTATTTTTTCACTACTATAAATAATGCTGGGAATACCATCTCAGAACACGTAATATCATATCCTGAGCACGTAGTCCAGTGTCTGATACATAGTAGGGAGGTTTGAGAAATGTGCTGAATGACTGAATTTAACTTTCTCCATATTTTGCAGTACCAGTCTAAATATGGAATTACCAGGTAGAAGCATTTTTACAGCTATTAAAATTACGTTTCAAAAGGATACCAACTGTCACTGGCAACACAAGCCACTGGCAACACAAGCAATATTTTTTTAAAAAGTTTACATCTTCTAAAAATGCCAACATCTTTTTGAAAGTGTTTACATACAATGTGCTAAAGTACTTCCATGTAATAGTCAATAACAATCCCTATGAGTAAGTAAACATTTCCATCAAATTGACAAAAAAGTAGAAATTAGAGATATTATCCAAGATCACACGGTAGGTGAATGGCAGAGCCAGGATGCAAATCCAGGTCTAGCCTGACAACCATTACACTGGACTGCTTTATCAAAAGCTATCGCTAAATTAAAAGGCTAAGAATAGGCTATCATAACTGTTTTTCCCATTTCCCAAGTGAAAACTCTTTTGTGATTTATCTGTTCGAATCCTTTGCAAATTTCTTTACTGAAATTTTACTATTTCCCCTGTAATTTCTATGTCCTCTTTAAATAACAACCTTCTTTATTCTGAAAACTATACCACTATTAATGTAGCCAAAGTATGTAGGATCCTTTTTGGCAGTCACCAAATTGTTGTTGGGTTAAACTAAGTTTTGAATCAGTGAAAATTTCTAAGTCCGATTCCTAATTGCCTCTGAAAAATCACACTTTTCCCACCCTATACTTGATTTTCCAACTCTAAATGCAAAATATGGAGCAAAAGATACCTCCTGGTTGACACTGATCAGCAAGAAAGCACCAAGTCCTCACCATTATCATAATGTGTTTGTACTAATTAATAACATTATTCACTCCTATTTTGATTCTAGAAAAAGGGAAAGCAAAGATACCTTACTGACTGCAGCATGTCTTGGGTCCGGGAGTGGAAATGCCGAGGAGGTGTTGGGTGGCCCTGGGCCCAGTGCATGTTATTTCTTGGTCTTCGGTTAACGATGTGCTTAGTGGTGTGAACACATGTCGAGTAGTGACAGCCACCTGATCTAGACACACTGGAATCCCAGTCCCTGGAAGAGAATGTTTTTACATACAGTGTTACTGGTTTCCAATTTTAGTAGCCAATTGAGTGTCTATATTTCGGCCCATGAAATAACAATCCCATCCTCCCCGTCTCTCCCTCTCCCCATTACTATTTGTTTAGGTTTCCCTGAGCAGGTACACAAGCTACAAGAAGAAGGGGTATGTGTAACTTAAATGTAAAAACAGATCTCCTACCACAAATCTCACATATAAAATGCAACTTACTTTCTGATGGGACCATTCTGAAGGTCTTCAATGTAGTTTTGTCTCTCTAAGCAATGTCCCCGGCACCTATTGAATACTAAGAAGTAGAAAAACTGTTATAGATAACTAAACAAAAAGTAAATCTTTTCCAGAGAAAGCAGATCAAAGCTGAAATCCACTGACTAATTATGCAGGCTGTTATATCTCACTATTTCCAGATACATCCCTTCATAAACTTTTGGCTATAGATTATCTTATGTCAGAACAAATGAATTAAAATCCTTTTTTTTTTTTCATAAAATTTTAGAAATTCATCTACATTTCTACCTTCAACTTTTATAAAAAGGGAAAAACAGTGACAACCCTCATACTTACATTCAATTGCATCATCTGGCCTCATGTCTTCTACATCAATCAAATATCTAACAAAACAACATAACTTGAGTCATTTATATATAAAAAGAAAAACATGAATAATTTTCAGAAAAGATTCAAATCACTTAGAAATATAGATATGAAATCCTAGGAAAATATCAGCACATCCAATCCAAAAATTATTAAAGAATAATACACCATGACCACAAAAAAGGTTTTATTCCAAGATTGCAAGAATGTCTCAACTTTAGAAAATTATTAATAAAATTATTGACTATAATACAACAAATTAATTAATAAATGAAAGAAGAAACTTACTTAATATGACAGAGTATTTACCAGGAATCAACAAATAGCAAAAGACAAATGGGAAAAATACTATTATCATATCTAAAAAATATTATCTAACCGAAAGTATGGTCCAGGAACTTAGGAGTCACCATCACTGTCAGCCATTTCTTCCTTACTCTCATCTTCAACCACCATCAATAGTAATGATATTACCTAAATATCCCTAGAATATGTCCACATCTTTCCACTGAAATGACCACTACACCCTGGTCCAAGCCACCATCATGCTTTGATTTCCACAAAAGCCTCCTAACTTGTCTACTTGGTTTTCTCTTTGGCCCCCTGCAGTGTATTCACACTGAGTATCAAAATGACAGGTTGAAAATGTAAAAACTTGATTATGTTCCACACACTCACCCTCAACAAAAAAAGTTCAATGATATTCTATCACTCCTAAGTTAAAGTCCAAAACCTTAAAAATAAGCCTCCATGATCTAGCTGCTACCCATACTTCCAGCTCCATTTTAATGCCATATTTCCCCTTTGGTCCAGCCTCCCTGGCCAATTACTCCAACAAGAGCATATGCTTTCCTGTTATAGGGTCTTTACTGTTCCTGAATTCTCTCCTCAATGTCCCTATCCTATTAATACCTACTCATCCTTCAGATATCCGCTCAAACATACCCAGGGAAACCTTCTCTAATCTCCATGATGCAGTTAAATCCTATTAATATGCTCTCATAGTACCACGTTCCTCTTCTTCTTGGTATGGTCAGAGCTGTAATTCTATATGCATCTGTGTGATTCTTGAATAGGTATTCCCTCTCTAGACTGTTAGAGTCCACAAAGAGCAGGTCAAGTCTCTTTGTTCATGAAGTTTCCCAAGTTTTTTTGCTAGCATCCAGCATAGTGCTTACACATAAGAGAAATTCAATAAATATTTTCTGAACAAACAGAAATCACTACACTGTAGCAACATCCACAAAAAGCATAAGGGCATACACTCTTTGATTCAGAAGTTCCATTCCAAGTTAAATTATTTCTGAGACAATAACACATATATTCAAAGGTGTTCACAGAGGAATATTCAGTATTTCAATGTTTTATATCAAAATCTTCTGACTTTATATTCATCAATAAGCAAAAGAACAATGTCTTTAAAAAGAATGAGGTCTCCAAATACTTTCATAGGAAGATGTCCACCATATATGCAATTATAAAACAGAATGTCTAAATATTATACTATTAAATTAGACATATTTGCTTATAGCTGCATTTTTTAAGTCTGAAAAAAAAGGCACTAAATTATTATTGTGGTAATCTAAATGAGGGACAAGACTGTTTCCTACTTCATACATTTCTACACTGATTGCATTTTTGCAACTTGATTACATTACTATTTAAAGAAAACAACTTAAACACGGTCTGCCTCTTGGGGTTGGCCACTCGCCTGCAGATGAGGTAGCCAGTCCTGTTTAAACCATGGGTACAGTGAACACCAATAAGTTTGTCTATAAAACAAAGAAAACAGAGTTAAATGAAGTAGATACCCTAAAAACAACTTATACAATTTTTTGAAGAGTAACATTTATTAGTTACCACAATTCTACCACTACCCCGAAAATAACTCTGAAGAGAAGTATGGTTTTTTAAGAACATACTATAAAGAATTATCTAATATAAAGTCAAAATTCATTGTCTCTGAGAAATTTTGCATAGCCCTCAATTAGACACAATAGTATAAACTGGTGAAGGCCTGGTCAGGTACTAACAGTAAAAATGCATTAACACAAACCCATTTGTCTTAATATAGAGTGTTCATCATAACTGAATTAATTATAGAAAAAGGGAGGTAAAGAAAAACAGGCTATAAAAAGAATGAAATTTGCTTCTGAGTGAAACAAATGGAATGCCTTCACTTTTAATACTGAATATTAAAAAGAAAGTACAGTTTCGGTAGTACTCTTGAGTTCCCAGGGCGCTTCCATGCCCTCTCTCATTTGCTGCTTCTCACCTGCCACAGGTTATGTGTCCTGTGAAGTACGTACTCAGGTAAACTATAAAAGCAAGACTTGGTGATGTAAGCCCAGGTTACACAGCAGGCGAATAGAACAAAGACGAGAATCAAATCTTAAGATTTTTCCAACTATGCATTAGGATTTCTTAGTCCATCATTTTAAAAAATTATGAGAAATTATAAAAACCACCACACGTAATTGATCTCTGCAAAATTTATGCCTATGACTAGATGGTGTCTGATAGGAAGGTACTTGTCATCTCCTGCCTAGATTACTAACTCCCTACATCTAATCTCTTCTATTTTGACTGATCCTCCACATGGAAGATATTGCCTTTCTAAAATATACACTTGACTGGGCTGCTCCCTTGCTTACAAATCTTCGTTTTGCATAGATTAAAGCCCAAATGTTTGGCACGGCATTTAGAACTCTTAATAAACGAATATCAATCTGTCTCTCCAACTGAACTCTAAGTGCACAATGATCTGAACTATGACTTACAGGGACCCACATGACACACCTCCCTCCTGCTTCTTGCCTACCTCTCTGATCTCATTTTCTACTGCTCTGACCTCACTCACTCTCCCCTCTCCAGTCGCACTGGCCTCCTCACTATTCCTCAAACATGCTGAGGACAGTCATGCCTCAGAGACTTTGTACCTATTCTTCCTTTTGCTTTAGAACACTACCTGCCTTGTCTTCCCAGATATCCAATGGCTTGGTTCCTTCTTTCCATGAAGGCTCTGCTAAAATGGTATCTTAACGGTCAGGTCTTCCCTGATCACCTACTACATTCTCTCACCTCTTTCTTTATTCTGTTTTGTTATTCTCCAAAGCACTTATCACCATCTGACATTCCATATATTCACTCCTTTCTCTCTCTCTCTGCCACCAGAATGTAAAGTATATAAAGGCAAGAACTTTCTCCTGTTCCTACTTCCTACAACAGTGCCTTCAACTTCAAAGGTGTTATATAAATGTTTGTTGAAAATGAACATATGAATTCTATGCCCTTTCAGACTACTCTCTAGTGGCACCAGAAACCACCTCTCCATGCTACAAATTCAAGTCCTGAGCCTTTTGTACCTGTTCCCAATACCTGAGTTGTCCTTTAAAATCCTCTGGCAAAATCCTTTTTCACTCAGCCCAGCTCGAACACTGACTCCTCAGGAAGGCTTTCCTCAATCTCTCTTCTATATTCCCAATACATTTAATTTATTCTTTTATTATAATTAACCCACTGTCTTATAATTACCACATTTCTCTTCCTAAATAAGTATGAATTTCTAATGAACAAAGACTGCTATTCACCTCTGAATCCCTGTACCCTAATCCTAAACCTAAAAGGCTCTCAAGTGGTTACTGAATCAATTTATTTTCTGAGTCCCTACCAGTTCTAGGGAGTGGACTGTGTAGGGCTCTCCCTTCATCAGTGAGTTTGGTATCTGTAGGAGGGGCGTATAGCAGAGGTAGCCAAATGGATCATAAGCCAGATCCCAGGACCGCTATGGCAGGGAGCACTGCAAGACACAGTAAAGTCAGCATAACACAAGCAGAGGACCAATGTGGGGGTCAGCCTACGCAATAGACTACACTTAGTGTAACAGGTGAACAACCAAAATTACAAATACGTTCTCATGTTCTCATACGGATCTCATACAGATGGAACACTGTATAAAATGGTTTCCCACAAAGGAGCCTGGAAACGGTGAGCAGGCCAACAGTTGGACTCTAACAACTTAAGAGGTAATGTTTTTATGACTGTGGTTTATACAAATGATAATTTACCTCCCCTGTAGATGCTGTGCTTATCAAAGGCAAAGTCCAGCCTCTCAAGTTTTAAAGTACAAGGGAGGTCTGTGACCAGGCTTAAGATAGTTAATAGCTAGTACCTACATTAAGCGACCATGTTACAGTTTGAAAATTTATCTTAAAACCCACTGGTCTCATCTCTCTCTCACCTCCCATTCCCTATTTTCCCAGCTCCATCTACTCCCTGTTCATTTATATATATATATATGGTGTATGTGTGTGTGTATATATATACATACATATATATACTTAAGAGTATATTCCTTAAACTAAATTTAGAAAGAGGGCAAAACAAACACTTTTCCAAAGAAAAAAGATACGTGTCTTAAAATATAGCAATATCACATTCCTCCTGATAGGTAGTTGCCAGAAAGAGGCAACTGAATCCTTAAAATTCACAAGCTTTTAAGATCTATTTTCAACAGAGTAAGGTAGATCTCAAAGCAGGAACAAGAAAACACCACCCCTTTTGAGTTCTTCCTGTCTGAAGTCTAAGAATAAGAGATGGTAGTGTCATTCCTTACTTGTACCCAACGTGGAAAAACAGCAGAAATATCCTAAATATGTCTGATGAGGATGCAACTCCACTGGTCCATTCCATTTTGTTCTGCTTCTAGCTGTCTATCTCACTCCAAACCGTGCCTTTTTTCTTTCTTCTACATACTCTAAGATGCTGAGATTCTGATCTTTTCTTCCACCCAACTCTCACCTCTTAACCAACAAATAAGACAAAAGAACATTTTTATTTTATTACATATTTTCCGTTCAAATTTTTAAAAAAAGAGATGAGTGAGCTAGTTCAGTTCATATTTCGCACTAAATTCAGTTTCCAAACTAAATTGTTTATTTGCGACCATAAAAAGGAAAAACACCTTACTCCATTAGCACCCCCTGATATGTCCACATGATCTAACACAACAGGTTGAATGTCAGAACTATTAAAAATATTAAAAATCCCCAACCCCATTCAAAATGCAAACCAAAGTTCAGGTAGGGAAAAAAAAAACTCACCGTTATCTTTATTTTCTTTCAAAAACCCATTAACAGCACATTTGAATTTAAAAATAGTGTCATCATCAGGTACCTGATGCCCAACTGTATAAATTTTTAAGTAAGGAATAGTTTCTGGTAAGTCCTATAAGGCAAAACCATGAAAAAAAAAAAAGGGAAATAAAAAAATTAATTAGAAGAGCCAGAGTATAAACCAAGAGATTATAATAAACTTAGTTTGTCAGTAATTCTGATGAGAGCCATTTTTTCCAAAGCTGCTTCAACCAGAAAGTATCACTTGATTTTCATTAAAACTGCAGAATGAATAGGCAATAGGTATACAAAACTGAAAGCAAAATTTATGTGAATGAATGTAACAAAATATTGTATAAATAGTTCTACCTAATATTTTACATTTCAAGGGCCATCAAGCTACTATGATTTAAATAGAATAGAGCCAGAAGAACTTGGATTTCAATTGTGAGACAGAGCAAATACCAGGCACTACTGAGAAGTGGTATTCTTGGGGTAGGAGATAGTAGATACTGATAAAAGCCAGAAGAAGTTAAATGAAAATCCTATAGTTCTGAATTTAATGGAAAAGTATCAGTATGAACTTATGACATATTTTATATTAAAAATAAACATAAAAACACATTTCCTAAGTGTGACCACTGAAATAGTGTAGGAACAACTGATGTCATGTCATGTCAAAAGGACTCAAGAGCCAAACTGAGAAGTTTCAACTGGCCAAAGATAGGGCCTCAATTTGTGCCTCAATAAAAATAACTGCAACAAAGTCCATAATGACACAAAAAATAACAAAAATAAAATCTACTTGGGCACCACTGGAGAATATTAGTAAATCCACTCATTATTTTGAAAACTATCATGCCTCTGACAAATATAATCAGCTAACGAATGAAAAAAGAACAAAAGAATTCACCATTTTTGAAGCCCCAAATGAATTAATGGATGTAGGTATCAATCATCAGTGACTGCTGATACTACAGAAAGAGGCATTTACTTATATGTCTCCGTGGAAGAACATATTATCACTCATGAAAGTACCTTGGAAAAAAAAAAATCAAGCCTGAATCTGATCAAGCCTCTAGGTCCAACAACCAATTTACAATAAAAGGACTAAAGAATATGTTAACAACACATGGGAATGCAATCATGAAAATCTATATGGGACAAACTACCTGATTTCTTCAAAAAATAAAATTCCAGGGGAGAAATGAAAGACAGAGAGGCACACAGAGAGAACTTATTGATTAAATAAGACTTCAGAGACATAATCAAATGCAAAGTGTGGACCTTATTTGGATCGAATTCCAATTCTTAAAAATGATTTTTTAATGACATGTAGAAGACAATTGCAAATTTGCATGTTGACTGGATAGTTAATATTAAAGAATGACATTAAGGAATAAAAGTCCTATGTTTTAAATACACATACAAATAATGTACAGGTGAAATAATATAATATCTGGAATGTTTCAAAACAATATGGAAAAGGGTGAAACAGGTAGAAGTATAGATGAAATACAGTAACAGGTGATACTAAAGCTGGATGAGTTCAATGGTGTACAACAAACACTCACAGTATTATGTCTACCTCTGTATATGTTTAAAATTTATGATAATTTTTTAAAACAAGACGACACTGGAAAACACTCTGGAAGTTTCTCAAAGGTTAAACATAGAACTACCGTGTGATCCAACAACTTCAGTCCTACCTATACATTTAAAAGAACTGAAAGCAGGTATTTGAATAAATATTTGTATGCCAATATTTATAGCAGCATCATTCGCAAAAGCCAAACGGTAGAAACCCCCCAAGTATCCATAAATGGATAAACAAAATATGACATATACACACTGAGAATATTATTCAGCCATAAAAAGCAATGCCGTTTTGTTACATATTGTAACAGTGGATGAACCTTGAAAACATTATGTCCAGTGAAATAATCCAGACACAGAAAAATATAGTGTATGATTCTGCTTACATGAGGTACCCAAAATAGGCAAATTCACGGAGACAGAAAATAGGGGCTGCGGTGAAGGGAAATGAGGTTGTTATTGTTTAACGGTTATAGTGCTTTTGTTGAGGATAATGAAAAATTTATGGTTATAGACAGTGGTAATGGTTACATACACTGTGAATGTATTTAATGCCACTGAATTGTACATGTATGAATGGTTAAAATGATAATTATTATTTATATATATTTTACAATAAAAAAGAGTAATAATTGAGTTCAAATTTTAATTCTTCTTTTTCTGAGTATCGATTTCACAACCTGAAAAATTAGTAATTGTAATCATTTATCCTGAGCGTAGTATAGAGGAAGCATTCAACAGGAGATATCAGTACTACTACGACTTCATCAGCAAAGGATTTTTGTGCAGATTAACTAACTTAAGGTATGTGAAAGTACTTTTTAAATGGCAAACTGCTAAACAAATATTAACAAACATTAAGTATTATTGTTTCCCAAGGTGGTGGAACTGGTCAGAAGGAGGACAATTCTTTCCCACTGACATGTCACACGGGCCAACAGAATATATAGGTTTCTGTATTACATCAAAAGATATTAGGAAAAGAAAGCATACAACCTGGAGAACAACTTGTCTTTTACTGTGATGCTTACACATGCTCAGGCAACTACTTAAAATAAGTGCTGAAGACATAATGAATATTCCTTTCTTTTAAACTATGACTATTCTTACTAAAAGCTTACTTCACTCTCAAAATATAGAACATGGAAGCTTAAAGAACTTCTTAAGCACATATGGAGCCTACTGCCAAATATTAGAGTTCAAATCATGTCTTTAGTTTCATTTTGAGACAGCAATTAGAAATGTGTAACAGAGACAGAGAGGAAAATGGTGGACTAGGTAAAAGCAGGGTTCATCTCCTCTCAGGTCTGCATTAAAATTACAACAAAATTATAAAATAATCAACATGGAGAATCACCTGAAGTCCAACGGATCATAACACCTACGTCTGATATTATAAAAGAGCCACATTAAAGCCGATACAGCATAAGCAACAACCATCTGCGGATCGCTTTGTAGTTCTCACTGGGTATCCCTGAGCAATCAAAAGCAGTGGCTGATCTTGGCCTAAAGGAGAGGCCCTACCAAGGGGCCACAAAACTAACACATCTGGAGGCTCGCATCACAACGGAGCAACTCCTGACTAGTCCCATTAGTGATAGACACAAAGGGTGGTTGCAACAAGTACACAAGCCTGCTAGGGCAAATCCCATTCAGTGGGGTCAGCCCCCACATAACAACTCTTCCCCTGTGGGTGCAGCCAATTCCCACAATTAGTTAGCCTGAGCACTGATCCCATCCACTGATCTACTAACAACAATAAAGGCTTGGCGACAACAGAAGATCACACACAATCCAAAGATCACATCCAGAGGCCCCAGCATAAGGGATCAGGGAGAGTGCACCACTGGGCCACACAAGACACCTTCCACATTAGGCCATCTGGCCAAGCCTGACACATACAAACGAACACAGAGAGGCTAATAAAATGAGAAAATGAAGAAACATGCCACAAATGAGACAACAGGAGAAAACTCCAGAAAATAAGCTAAATGAAATGGAAGTAAGCAACCTACCAAAGACAGAGTTCAAAATAATGCTTATAAGGATGCTCAACGAAATTATGGGGAGAATGGATGAGAACGAGAATCTCAACAGCATAAAAAAAAGACATAGAAATCATAAAAAAGAACCAGACAGAAATGAGAAATACAATAACTGAAATGAAGAATACACTAGAAGGATTCAACAGTAGATTAGACAAAGCAGAAGATTGAATCAGCGAATTGGAAGACAAGGTAGCAAAATACACCCAATCAGAACAACAAAAAGAAAAAAGAC
>NW_006430723.1:634416-636113 GCF_000325575.1 Pteropus alecto
AGGCCAAAAAAAAAAAAAAATCTCAATGTATTTAAGAAAATTTAAATCACATCAAGCATCTTCACCGACCAAAATGGTATGAAACTAGATATCAACTACAAGAAAAAAACTGGAAAATACATAAACACATGGAGACTAAATAACACGTTACTAAATAACGAATGGGTTATTAATGAGATCAAGGAAGAAATCAAGATACCTAGAGACAAATGAAAATGAAAACATGACGACTCAAAATTTATGGGACACAGTGAAAGCAGTCCTAAGAGGGAAATTCATAGCAATACAGGCCTACCTCAAGAAACAAGAAAAAGCTCAAATAATCACTCTAACCCTACCATTAAAAGAACTAGAAAAAGAGCAGCAAGCAAAGCCCAAAGTGAATAGAAGGAAGGAAATAATGAAGATCAGAGGAGAAATAAAGAGTCTAGAAAAACTATACAAAAGATCAATGAAATCAAGAGCTGGTTCTTTGAAAGGATAAACAAAATTGATAGACCCTTAGCCAGATTCATCAAAGAAAAAAGACAGAGGACTCAAATAAATAAAATCAGAAATGAAAGAGGAGAAATAACCACAGACTCCACAGAAATAAAATGGATCATAAGAAAATACTACGAGCAATTATATACCAACGAATTGGACAATCTGGAAGAAATGGACACATTCATAGAAACATACAATCTCCCAAGACTGAGTCAAGAAGAAACAGAAAATCTGAACCGACTGATTACCACCACTGAAATAGAATCAGTAATCAAAAACCTCCCAAAAAACAAAAGTCCTAGACCAGATGGTTTCATAGGCAAATTTCACCAAACATTCAAAGAATTAACAACTATTCTTCTCAAACTATTCCAAAAAATTCAAGAAGAGTGAAGGCTCCCTAACTCCTTTTATGAGGCCACCATTGCCTTGATTCCAAAACCAAAGACATTACAAAAAAAAGAAAACTATAGGCTGATAGTTGGATTTATTCCTGGGATGCAAGGTTGGTACAATATCTGCAAATCATTTAATGTGATACATCACATTAACAAATCGAAAGATAAAAACCATATGATCATATCAATAGATACAGAAAAAGCATGTGACAAAATTCAGCATCCATTTCTGATAAAAACTCTCAGCAAAGTGGGAATAGAAGGAACATACTTCAACATAATAAAGGCCATGTAAGACAAACCTACAACTAACATCATACTCAACAGAGAAAGGCTAAAAGCATTTTCCTTAAGATCAGGAACAAGACAAGGATGCCCACTTTTACCACTCCTCTTCAACACTGTATTGGAAGTTTTAGCCACAGCAATAAGACAAAAAAGAGAAATAAAAGGCATCTGAACTGGAAAGGAAGAAGTAAAACTCTCGTTAATTGCCGATGACATGAAACTATATGTAGAGAACTCTAAAGATTCCACCAAAAAACTGTTAGACCTGATCAATGAATTCAGTAAAGTAACAGGTTACAATATAAATATTCAGAAGTCAGTGGCATTTTTATACACCAATGATGAGCCTTCAGAAAGAGAAATTAAGAAAACAATCCCATTTACAATTGCATCAAAAACTATAAAATACCTGGGAATCAAATTAACCAAGAAAGTGAAAGACCTATTTTCAGAAAATTATAAGTCACTGAAAAAAGAAATTGAAGAAGATACAAATGAATGGAAGCATATACTGTGTTCATAGGT
>NW_006430723.1:636196-645137 GCF_000325575.1 Pteropus alecto
ATATAGAGAACAATTGGGTGACAGACAGAGGGGAGGGGGGTTGGAGGGCTGGGAGAATGGGGTGAAGGGTTAAAAATGTACAAATTAGTAGTTGATAGTTGGTCATGGGGATGGAGAACATGGCATAGGGAATGCAGTTAGCATTAATATGATGGCTAGGTGGAGGGCCAGGGGAGGGAGGGAGCAACTGTGGGGATCGTTTTATGAATTATACAGACGTCTAACCAATGTACTGTATACTCGAAACTAATTTAAATAAATTTAAAAGAAAGGAAGGAAGGAAAGGAAAGGAAAAGGAAGGGAAAGGGAAAGGGAAAAGGAAAGGGAAAGGTCTGAAAAAGGAAAAAAGAAAAGAAAAAGGAAGGTGTAACAAAAGAAACCACTTGATTCCCTTTTTGAAGTATTACCCACTAAAAACCTGGATTCGCCTTAGCATAAGGTGATAATTACTAATTACTATGAATTATTATAGTATCAAACAGAAAGTCCTTTTCAATTAAGGTTTCTATTTACCTCTGGTTTATAATAGCGGTGAGTATATGTTAAGTCAATAATCAGTCCAAGTTCTTCATTCTGTTCTTGAATTTTGTCAAAAAGATCCAAGGGAGAAAAACGTTCTTCTGGAGCAAGATTCTCTTCAAAACTCTGTCAGAGAGAAGAAATAATAAGAAATAGCAAAGATGTGCTTAAAATCCTTTATTATTCATTTATTCAAGCCTTGTGATGCTAACATACAATGAGATTCAAAGGAATGTTTTCACGTTTCTGAAATTTACAAGTTATATTACAATCCTCTCTTCCAGAGTGGAGGGAAGAAAATAAGCTCACATCTATATGTTTGTGTTTGTTTCATATTGGTCCCCTAACCAGACTGTAACTCCAAGAAGGCAGGGACCACATCTATTTTGTCCACCACTGTATCTTCAGCTCCAAGTGGAGTGCCTATATATAGGCACTTATAAATACACCTTGAATGTCTATACATACGAAGAATGGGCCTTACTGTTAAATATTCTTAACGTATTTGACTTATTTATGTATTCTGTCCCATTGATCTCATTGGTTATTCAAGTGCCAGCAAGTTTTTTTTTTTTTTAACAGACTAGTTTTTAGAGCACATTTAGGTTCATAGCAAAACTGAGCAGGAAGTACAGGAAGTTTCCACTTGTACCCTCTCTCCTTCACCCCACACAGCCTATCTCACCATCAACATTCCATATCAGTGTGGTACATTTGTTAGAATCAATGAACCAACACTGGCGCATCATTATCAATTAAAGTCCATACTTTACATTGAGTCACTCTTAATGCTGTAATTCCAAAACTTTTGACCAATTTATGTATGACATGTATTTACCCTTATAGCAACACTTTCACTGCCCTAATATGGCTTCATATCTGGTAGGGCTAGATGACTCCCTTCCACCATTATTCTTTTTCAGAATTTTCCTGGCTATTTATGTTTATTTTTCTATATGAGTTTTAGAATCAGCCTATTTCAGATGCTGTTAAATTTATAACTTACGAAGATTTAACAGATTTATGATGTTGAGTCTTTTGCATAATATTGTAAGTTTTGAAGAGTAAATTAATTACAAGACATACAATCTTTCCAGTCAGTTTCTTTAAGACTTGGAGCTGATGGGTCAATTATCACCTCTAGCTATCTAAACAACTAACTTTAGATAACTAAAAAAGTCACAACCTTTTAGGAAGCCTTCCTTGATTAACCCTGTTATTATTTCCCACTCCTGAGAATTCCGAGGTATTTCTTGCCATGGCATTTATTTGACATTTAACATATTCTATTTTATATTCCAGTGTGCTGGAGTAGTGACTGTTAAGTATTGAGAATGCTTTTCCTTGAGTGACTTCCATAAACACACAGGAAACCAATGCCACACTTCACTGCCATGAGTGTAAGTATACTGCATGAATAGGGACTGCACTGGGAGAGGTTATACAGCTTTGTCATTCTCATTATGGTACCTTAAACAAGCCCAACACTGAATAAAATCACTTGAGTATACAGAGCTAGAAGAGGCTTTTTATGAAATCATACAGTAAAGATTTGTGGCTGTGTGGAAGAAAGGAAACTGAAGTCTGTTTTCTCTCTTGCTGATGTACTTTCAGGCATGAGCTAAGCAGGGACTCTTGTAAAATCTCAAGAATCCACTTTTAGAGGCCATGGAGTAGGGACTTGAGGAGTTAGGACAACTGCATAGAGAAGAGGAGGAATAAAGGAGAAATGTCACAGCAACTGCAAATGTGGGTAAGAATCCATTCATTCATTCAACAAAGACTTGATAAGTATTTATTATATGTCAAACAGTATGCTTGGTGTTGGTGGATGTGAATGAGAACCATGTGTGTATCTTTATGAAATGACAAATTTTTAAGACCAGAGATGCAGAATTGACATATAAGTGAAAAAGGAACCCTGACCTAAGTCACAAATTAAATAAATTCCCAATAAATTCAAAGTGTGCTTTTCCTGATGCTAATCCATGCTATGCTGGGCAGTTTGAGACATAGAATCTCTTCTCATCTTATTTATATTGGTCAAATGCTTTCCCCACTTATTCCTTTCTTAGTTTAAACAAAAACACAATTTTCAGAGTTTTCATGCTGAAATTTTGACCTTGCTGATTCAGGGGTTTTTTGTTTGTTTGTTTGTTTTTGGTTATGACAATACAAGCAAAGGGGTCTTACTGACACTTAGAGGTTGGGGTCATAGACGCTAGACATCTGGCCAAATTCAGAAGTCCTACAAATGTGTCTCATACCTGAATGACTCTTGAATGTCCTACTCAACATTCACATAGGTGAAAAACTGTTCATAATTATCTAAGCCTTAGAAACTAACTCCATTTCACAACTGAAACAAAGGGTTTTTACACAGTTTTAATGTACATCGGATTTTCCAGGATAGCAATCATCTTACTAAACAAATGAAGACTGTACTTTGTTTTATTTGGCAGTCTACTCAGAGCTGTTCACTGCCATGGAAACTCCTACCACTAAAGTAATATAACCCATTTAGATCAGTCTTTATTTGCAGTTTTTGCATTCCTGGTGCAAGTAACTACTTCTTTATTTCCAGTATAGTCATGCCTAAACATTTACATACTGAAACATAAAATATATAAATTTTTATTATAAATTTTTTATTTAGTCTTCATATTATACTTACACTGATTTTTTTTCTTTAAAACTAAGTATGGAAGTAGGTCGTATTTATCTACGAATTTCATTTCAGGATAGTAAAGGGTGTATTACAAAGTATTTGCTATAAAGAAAGAAAATGGAGTGTAAAGGGAATGAGAATCAGTGTTTTACATGGTTAATTTAGATTTCTGAAGGAATATTGAATTAACTTTTGCTTACCTTTTTTAAAGGAACTTTGAAAGCAATAAAACGAGTCCCAGGCATCCGCTGTCCAACTGGGAGATAGTCCTTCCACCTATTAATACATTTTTTGTTAGCCAAATTTTATGTTGGCCTGTCTCCCTGCACAGACTGAAGACTCCCTGAAAAGGGAAATCACAGCTCACACAGTAGGTCCCTTCTTTTCTCTGCATTTTGCTGCTCCATTAATTCAACCCCACCTAGTTAACAATCTGTACTTCCTTTGTTCCTGTTTCCCCATCTTAAAAACAGACATAAGGCAACAAAACAGGGCAAAGGTCTTAACAAATAAGGCATATCTAAAACCAGAGATAGCCGAACTTCTGTATCCCTGATAAAATCAAGCTTGGTCCTAAATATGAACGTGTCATTAATACCCACATGTTGACTGAAATAGTTTAAATTCAATTCCCTCACTTAAGTTTTAGTACTCATACAACTGATTCCATCAAATTCGATCAGTAGGGAAATTCAAGTTGACGTTTTAAAAGAAAACCAGATAGAAAAGGGACTGTAAGTTTCACCTAATTCTAGTTGTCACAGTGAAAAGTAATATTTGAGCTGACTTCTGTCGGATAAGTTAGAACGAACTAAAGTTAACTCAGCATATCCGAAGCATAGAAAGTGAGGGCAAACTGGCACAAGTTGGGACTGGAGAAGCAGAAAGGATTCTAGACCACACAGTCTTAAAGGTCACGGTAAAGAGTTTGTTTTTATCCTTGAAACAATGTTTTTGAGCGACCTTTATGAGCAATGGTCCAATCTGCCTATTACAAAGATTTCTTATGTGAAGAATGGATTGGAAGGAAATGAGCAAATATAGGTACACTACTTAGGACCTCACGGCAATAAATCAGGCAACGTCTGTATTAAGATGCTGACAGAAAGGAGGTGAAAGATTGAAAAGATTTTCAGGAGAGTAAATGAAGGAGACTTAATGAGGTATGAGATGAAGAAAGGTCTCAAGGAATAAAGAAGAGTTCACTGAACATATGAGCAACCTCAAAGTTAGTCATTTGAACCTATAAAAATAGGTATTTCAAATAAGACCTGTTAGGAAGCAACAGTACGCCCCTTGTGATTCCTGGAACCAATACAAACCAACTTTTTCGGTAAGAAGTTCGGCGGTACTGGTGGGTTTTTTCACTCAAACTTAGTTATTACTCACATTTTCAGTGCCAAAACAACACAGCTTCAAGAATTCGGGGGGACTCCATTTTGGCAATTCAAGGGTATCCCCAACACTGACGGTCCCACCTCAAAAAACAGTCCCTCTGCATTTCACCAGAGAGGCAATGACCAGAGCCTCTCTTTTAAAAGGATAAGAGAAACCGGAAAATCACAGACGGTCCGTTTCAGCTACTGTGGGCGGAGTGGCGAGTGGGTCAGTACCTGCTAGCAAGGGACGGACGGGCCAAGCGCGCGGCAGTAGCAGGCAGACCACAAGAGATGAAGCCCGGGCCCAAGAGCTACGAGCTCGAAGGGCTATGTCCAGGGGCCGAGGCATATTACCTTTCCGGGATGTGGTTTCCGCCCTTCCTCCTGGATGAAGAACGTCCAGAAAAGACGCGACCCTGGCCCCAACCACCGCGGGCACGATGCCATTGGCTCATGTGGGCCCCAAGATGCCGCCCACCAAATGCCAAGAGCACCAAAGACGCCAGAACAACTCCCTCGGTGCCAAAACAAGACAGCAGACAGGAAGCACCTAGGCAGCAACCCACGCAGTTCCCAGGCTCCTTTGCCACTGCACATGCGCCACCGCTCAAAAAAAAATCATGATGACGTCATCAGACCGGCTGGCTGAGAAGCTTGATTAATAAATAGGACTGTGGTGGCTACAGTGCCTTCCTTAGCCCGCAGCAGGAAGCGCAGGTCGATGAGTTCACGTTCATACCCTTCAGAATTCAAATACTCCAGGACATGGAATGAAAAGTTAACACCTATTCCTACAGTTTCTTGTGTGGTTATTCTAGATATTTCCAAGGGCTTATATTCACACTTATTCTATATTGTATATAAATATTTGTACATACACATGTATTCTCTATTTCATACAAAAGCAGTATATTATACATATGCTACAATATATCTTGGATACAGATTTTCCCGATTTATGTGTACATCCATTCTATTATTTTTAATAGCTGAATAGTATTCCACTGATTATAAGTACCATTTTCAGTTTTTTGGTTCTTTGTTACAAACACGATGCAATGTAAACATCCTTAAATATATCTAAATTCCTAGAAGCAAAATGGCTGGGATGAAGGATATGCAAACAAATTTTTGAAAGATACTGCCTAATTACCCTCCAAAAATATTGTATCAATCTACACTCCCACTCACAATGAAATTCTTACTGGGTCCTATCAGGTGCCACGTATCATGCTAGAGGATGATAGCATGTATTTACAGTTTAGAGAATACAAAAAATAACAGAGAAATAAGAGTGGAGCTCAAGTCTAATATTTCCATACAGTGTCGGAATAGGGATTTGTACCTGTTAGAAAAACTCTGAATTCTGCTACAAGTGAAAGAACAAAGGACAGCATGTCCTACAGTAGGTCCGAAGGCAGAATAGAGTACTAATTTCCAGGCTAAACTGTATATAATTATAATAGCAAATGTTTTTGTGTGTTTTTTTACTTCTCAGCTTCTAATTTCTGAAAGTATCTTACCTATACTGTTAGTAATCTTCACAACCATTTGAGCTGAGTAAATGGAGAGTCAGAAAGGTCAGAGTTACTGAATGAATGAATGAATAAATGAGTGAACAAATGGGCAGAAAGAGCACTATGTTTTACATTTCTGGGACAGCCATATTACAACCAATTTTAGATATACAAGCATTTACAGTTCTGAAAACAATTAAAAATGGTCAATATTAGTAAATAGCTGTTTGGAGAAAGTAAAGACATAAGTCAGCAAGGCACATTTTGCAAACTTAAAATTAGGCACATTCAAATTCAGTGCTAAATCGTAAAATATTCTTTTAAATTTGTGAAAAAAAAATCATCCAGTAGGTATGTAGTAGTCAAAAAAATATGAATGGTACAAATATCTACAAACATGACAACATACAAAATGTGACATAAATCTATCAGAAATTTAAAAAGTTATATTTGTCTTGCATTTTCAATTTGCTAAAAGACACAAGCTTGGGGTGGGAACAAAATGCAGGAAGTGGGTCTATGGGATAAGACACTAACCTAATTATAAAGATAAGGCTTTAGGTCAGGATAAGGCTTGATGCTAAGTTTCAGAGTGCTGGACTACAGTTCTTTAGGTTCTTCTTCCTACCCTTAAGATTCTTTTAGAGGTTAAGATGATGCTGATCCTGCAAGCTAAAGTTAAATAGCTGGAACTACAGAGAGAAGATAGTTATAGAGGCTGAGAACCAGAAAAGGCCTAACTCAGCATTTGCCTAAATAGAATTGAATGTTGGAACTGAGTATTTTAACATGTAAACATTTTAATGCTACCAGAATTTGTCTTACCATACTTCTCCCAGTCTTATACCAACCATCCTAACCTGCAGTAGGGATGGATTCCCTTGATTTCCATGAGAACATAGAAAAAAGACTGATCTGGCTTGCAGATATTTAGCATATGTTGTTAGCCTCATATTATATACTAGCATCATGGAAGTTAGCTATCTGAGGTATGAAGCTTAGGGGAAACCTTGAAAAAAATTTATACGTTTAAGCTATACATTTATACTGTTAACACTCTTCACAGTTTCTTCTCAAATAAGCATCATATCCATCATTGAAAAAACTCATGTATCATAATAGGAAAAAATAGGCCTATAAATGAAATAAATCTCTTTGGAGAGCCCATCTATGAGCTATTCTCTTGTGGGCTCTTGGCATCTTGTATCACACACTTCCTACTCACTGGCACTAGAAAAATCCCCAGGCAGATCAATCAGGCACCCATAAAAAGCTTACCACCAAGGAAAATGACTAGACCCATGGATTTCCTCCCCCAAACCAGCTTGCTCCCTAACTCAGCCACAAGAGTGCTTATTGAGAAAAGCACTAACTAGATGAAAAAAAACAGAGGCAATCCACGCCAAGTCGGGCTGACTGCAGACAGCTGTTCCTTATGCTTGAGTGTACAGTGTAACTCACCACAATGTTTCTGTTACAGACTCCTTTTTAAGTTTCTCCACAAAAATCCATCAGATCAAGTTAGTTCGTGATGCTTCAAAATAAACAATCATCAAAAGAAACACATGCATATATGCAAAAAGAAAAGAAACTGGACCACCTTCTTACACCTTATACAAGAATAGACTAAAAATGGTTTAAAGACTTAAATGTAAAACTTCTAGAAGAAAACATAGGCAGTAATCTCTCTGATATTGCTACTAGTAATTTATTTTTGGACATATCTCCTTGGGCAAGGGAAACAAAAGAAAAAATAAACAAATGGGACTGTATCAAACTAAAAAGTTTTTGCACAGCAGAAGAAACCATCAACAAAACGAAAAGACAACTGACTGAATGGAAGAAGATATTCACTTATGATACATCTGATAAGAGGTTAAAATCCAAAATATATAAAAAACTCATACAACTCAACAACAAAAAAACAAATGATCCAATTAAAAAATGGGCAGAAGATCCAAACAGATATTTCTCCAAAGAGGAAATACAGATGGCCAATAGACGTATGAAAAGATGCTCAAGGTCAATAATCATCAAAGAAATTCAAATTAAAACCACAATGAGCTATCACCTCACAACTGTCAGAATTGTTATCATCAATAGATCAAAGAACAACAAGTGTTTGACAAGGATGTGCAGAAAAGGGAACCCTCATACACTGTTGGTGGGATTACAAATTGGTACAGCCACTATGGAAAACAGTATGGAGGTTTCTCAAAAAACTTAAAAGTGGATATACCTTTTGACCCAGCAATTACACTTCTGGGTTCTTATCCAAAAAAAAAAAAACCAAAAAACTAATAATTCGTAAAGATCTACGCATCCCTTTGTTCATGGCAGCACAATTTACAATAGCCAAGATAAGGAAAAAAACAAAATGTCCCTAAATAGACAGTTGGATAAAGAAGTTATGGTTCATATATACAATGGAATATTACTCAGCCATTAACAATGCATTCCTACCATTTGCAATGGCATGGATGGACCTAAAGGTTATTATACTGAGTGAAATAAGTCAGACAGAGAAAAATAAATACCATATGATTTCACTTACATGCAGAATCTAAGGAACAAAAAGAACAAACTAATCAAAAACAGACTCACGAATATAGAATACAATCTAGTGATGGCCAGAGGGGATGACATTGTGGGGGGGCAGGGCTGGGAGAAAGGGGTGAAGGATTAAAGAAGTACAAATTAGTAGTTGATAGATGGTCATGGGGATGAGGAGCACGGCATAGGGAATGCAGTCAGCATTATTGTAATGGCTATGTGTAGAGCCAGAGAAGAGAAAGAGCAATTAGGGGGATCATTTTATAAACTATATAAATGTCTAACCAATGTACTGTATATTTGAA
>NW_006430723.1:645333-657331 GCF_000325575.1 Pteropus alecto
CATACCAAAAAATGATATAAGTGAGATAATATGACATAAAACAAAGTGAAAAATATATTTAAGATCATTCTCTTAGGTGTACAGACTTTGTGACAGTTGCTACACTATTTAGCTACGTAAATATAAATATATATATTTACATTAAATATATATATTTACATTAAATATATATATTAAATTTTCTATTCTGTTAAAACAAAACGAAACCAAAATGTGTCAGCTTGTTTCTCACAGAAACCAAAAAATCCACATGAATCTCTTTTTAACTGTACCCTTTCACCTTGCCTGTTCCCTATTCTCCATGAATGTCCTCTTCTTTCTCTAACTATTCTCCTCTTCATTTTTTCTGGCCTTGAACCTAAGCATGAGCAGACAGAGAATTCTAGAGTCCCAAGATTCTACAGTGGCTGTTTGCAAAGGGGAAGAAGACTACAATAACTGCCACACTGGATAAACCTATGTGAGAAAGGAAAAGGGAAGTATTGTGAATGCCTTTCACATACAAAAGAGCAGGATGGCAGGATATCTTTGTGGCCCAAGAAACCAGAGGTAGCAAATTATGGGCAAAAGAATTGCAACCAAAGGCTGGAAAAGGAAAGATGTGCAATCAGCTGTGTTTCCTAGCTCTCTGGTATTTGCTTCTAATGGGCAGAGTTCATTTTTGGAAACATCGGGCACTGAAAAGAAGACCCCTGCTGCTGGAAGGCAACAGGACATAAGATTCATAAGTGTAAGAATGCAAAATCCAAGCTTGTCTCAGAAGCAATGTCTATAATGAAGAAGAGGAAAAAAGGAGAGCAGAAGAATGATGCAAGTTCGATGTGGCCCAGCCCAGCCCAGCCCAGCCCAGCCCAAGGAAGGTAGAATTCAAAAACAAACTGAAAGAACAGAGCCTTGGACCACATCATTTTCCACAAGGTGCACTCAACAAACTTCTCCCTACTCTTTAACCAAGTTACAAAAGAAGCTCCTTAATTCCATCCTTTGCTCCTTTACAGCTGCAGTAAATTCACTAATTAGATGGGATAATAGGCTATCAGAACAACTCTAATTGTGCAACCTAGATGTCCCTTTTCTTCCTCTCTATTAATTAACAGTATGTATAATTGTAAATATATAATATGTGTTATAAAGTATAATATAGAGAATATAAGCAACTACTAGTTAATTATATTAATGAATGTCCATAAGAAACATTGAGATTATTTCCCTAACATAAGAGGCTGGGGAAAGTGAGACTATCATATCTGTCTTGTAGACTATCACATCTATCCCTGAAGCCTAGCCAGTTAGGTGTGGTTTAACTCCCCTACCACTCCTTCCACCCAATCCTGTCTTCTTGTTGGGAATCTGACCTCCCTATTGGTTCTGTCATACCTTTAAACTGCCTGCTTTGTGACATCATTCTCCCACCAAACCTACCACCACCTGGTAGAAGGTAGGAGTTTCCATGGAGCTGTCTGTAAATAAAATTGGATCATCGCAAGTGACCAGTGACCAGTGTGACCAGTAACTTTCTTATTGGGCACATGCGCACTTTGGCTTCAGCCACTCAGACGTCCTCTAGTATCATCCCATCATCCCTTGTATCTGCAATTGATGTTTCTTCTTCTTCTCTGACCATGTCAGGTAAGAAAAGAAAGTTTTTAAAGTTTTTCATTAGATTTTTTTTGTCCCTAAATATAGCAGTAGAGTCAAAATAACATAGAATAATGGGGGAAAGTATTAAACTAGAAATCTGGAAATCTAATTTCAGTTTTGATTTTGACATTTACTAGCTGTGTGACTTTGGACAAGTCATTGACTCTCTTACAAAATCTGTTTTTTCCTCATCTGTTACATTAGGATATTAGATTGGTTGTTACCTCTAATCCCTTTCTTTTCTAATATTAAGTCTTAAAGGACACCCATATAGAAAATGAAATCAAAGACTTCTTGAGAGTGTTTCAACAGAAACAGAGAGAAAACCTAGGGTGACATAGAAAACCAGCAATATGTACACGAAGTCTCATGTGTAATAGTCTCCCACCACTAATATTTCAACTTTACTATTTTAAATTAAGTGCTATTCAAAAAGTAATATTCACCTGTCTTGAAGTTTTCTATCTAAACTAGGTGAAAAGAGAAAATAAGGAAAGAGTACGGAGAGTGCTGGGCTATAGGGAGGCAAGTATTAAAAAGTAAGGAAGTTTAGGATTGTTTTCATCAGCACAGCCCAACAGGAACCAAGAGGGAGAAGAAAATATAAGAATGAGGGAACAAAAAATAAAAAAATGAAGAGGGAGAGCATGGAGGAGCTCTCAAGAACAAAAGAAGAGGTAGTTTGGGATGACGGAATGTTGAAGGGAACTGAAGATTTTAAATTAAAGCAGAAAGAGCACAGGGTGAAATCTGCTCAGAGCAGGATATAATAAAGTTGATTTTAGCAAATGCTTACATTAATTGACTAAAAAGGAAAGTAAGGCCAGAATAGGGTATTACTAGGAAAGTATCTTATCAAAGAAGTCATATTCAGTTTGTGTTTGTGTTTTTCTGTTACCTCTCTGAACACAGATGGCACTTGACAGTTTTAAATATAAACATTTTAGAAATATATTTTAGAAATGATGCTTCCTATACACAAGAAACTAATAAAGGTAGTTATCTAGGAGGCTGGAAGAAACAGAATTTCCAGCGTTTCATTTCATTCTGATTTTTAAACTATGCAGATATTTTGCTTATTAAAAATAAAATTAAGTTTTTTTTTAATTATATCTCCTACCTTGAATCAGAAGGACTAATTCCTTTGTGTTACTGCAGGTTCCAAGTCAAAGCTGCTTTCATCTTTACAGTTATTTTCTTCCTAACTCAGAGAGCGTACTAACAAACAGCCATCATCTCTGTTTAGATTTTTAGCTACCTAAAAGGAAAAAGAAAAAGTCAAGCCCCACATCTCTAATTTCACATTTATCTAAAAACAGTTTTGCTACAGCCATGCCACCCTGAACAAGCCCGATCTCGTCCGATCTCAGAAGCTAAGCAGGGTCAGGCCTGGTTAGTACTTGGATCGGGGACCACCTGTGAAGACCAGGTGCTGTAGGCATAAAAAATAAAAAAAAAAATAAGGGATTGTAAGATGACAAGGTCCTTATAATCTGTGAAGTCAACCAGGGGTTGCCACACCTAAAAAATAAATAAATAAATAAAAATAAAAACAACTTTGTGGATTCCTCTGGGTTTTCCTACATTAATTTTTTAAACTTAGATTCTAGCAATGATGGATTTTAAGACTTTGGAGACAACACTTCCTTGGATGTTGAAGATGATTGTAATCTAGGTTTTAAGATAAATACAAAAATCTTCACAATACTTTTTAAGTGTTCTTTTCTGTTTATTATGTGGTTATGTTAATTGAAATATATATTTCTACTAGGCTTAATATCTGTTACTTGCTGGGTAACATTCAGAAAAACATGAATGAGCACAATGATGGAATTTCTTGCCACTTATTTAGCTCTCTGCTTTGTACTAATTTTTACCAAAATATTTGTCTACATACATTGGGGCTACCTATCCATTCACATTGATTGCGTTTTGCTGCTTGTTATGCAATTTTCCTGATATATCTTCTCTGTATGTAATGTCTAGGAATTCATTCAAAATCATCATCTTTTGTGGGCTGTTTTTTGGTTAACAGTATTCACTAAAAGAGTAGGTAATATTCACTTTTTTAATATTGCATGTATGATACAGAACTTCACTTATTAGTAAGTTTATTATGCTTTGATGCTTGCTACATACCCCAGTTTTCATTATCTCTATATTTCTTCTTCATTCTGATACATTTTTCATGATTTTTCTTTGTTTTTCTAGAATTTATTGTATCTTTTTTCATATAAATCATATGTAATATATCACTTATTCATGTATGAATTATTATTGTTATTATTATTATAACCACTTTATAGATGAGTAACCTAAAGCTCAGAGAGTTTAAATAACATTTTTCTCGCAAAAAGAATTTCTTGAGAAACTCACTCTCTGATAGTCATTTTGAGGTAGGATCAGAAACCAAGCTTGAAGCGGATAAGAATGACCCTTTAAATTTACCAACTGGAATGAGCTATATGTGAATTCTAGGGAACAGCATGTGAACTGCATAAGCAAAATGAGACACTGAAGATTACAGTGGTAATAGCTGTACTGTCTTCTAATGGACAAAAAAAAAAAAACACACACACACCTATTTAGAAGTTCTATTGCTCCCAGTTTGGAGCAATATAATGCTCAGAGCAGAGTCCTAGCAAGGAAGTCAGGATGCTTAGGTTATATAACCTGGTGACGGTATTAACATAATGAGAGAACCTGAACAAGTCTATCTGACCTATCTGAGTCTCAGTTTCCTCACTTATAAAATGAGAATGTTAGAGCAGAGGTTCTCTAAAGACTCCTGGGTTTAAAATGTTTCAATTCTAGGAAGTTGCATACAAGTCAATACTAGTGCAGCCTCAAGGAAAAGATAGGGCAGGGAGCATTTGCTTCTAGCCTAGAAAACCATGTACGAACCATACCACTTGGGTCTTTTGCACATTTGTGCCAAAGATGGGAGCACAGACAGTTAATACAAAAGAGCAGCAAACTGCTCTAATACTTACAACCACCATAAACTGTTTGATTTTTGCTATTTCAGTGAGTATTGGTATTAGAGACTTCCCGATAGTAACAACCTTAAGATAATGCTACTCCTCAAATATAGTAAGAGTTTATCAAGCCCATTGATTTTTTTCATCACCCTCTTGTTCCCTACAGAGAATTTCCAAAATCCACCTTTACTTGGAACTCCAAATTCTCTGCAGCTCTCACTTCCTGTAGTGAGCAATGCAGCATCTCTAACAGGAAGTGTCTGCAATTTCTCCAGAGTCTCTGCTCCAGCTGTCAATTCAGCATGGCTACTGCCATCAGCCTCTGGCACCTCTTTTCAGCCACTCATGGGTAGTGCCTACCTTTACCAACATTGTAGCACAACTATGTTGTCTGGAGTTACTGGTCAGAGCCAGATTTCCACTTCAGCCGCTACCTATCCAGGGATTTTTGAATGGGATATCACAAGGGGCACTGAAAAGAAGTCGTCATCACTTGGAGACTTCACTGTAACTGTTATTGATCAGGATGCAGCTGTTTCTTCCATGTCTCTGGCATCCCCATATGATAAAACTTCGGATGCCAACAATATGGTCCCTCTGTATCCATCCCTTTCTGCCAGTCTTGTTCAGGGGACACCATCTCAGATTCCAAATCAGGGACATAGCCTGTCACTTCCCTACCAGGAAGGAAGTCAGGTATATTACTATAATCAAGGCACACTGGGGCCTTTACTGTCTGGAGAAATTGGCCCCTGCCTGCAACCCTGTGGCTCCACATCATACACAGGGAGTAGGGCCTCTGCCCCTCAACCAGAAATGGTCATGGTACTGAAAGAGGTTCAGCCTACAAATGTCCTACCACCAGCCTCCGCCTCTGGAATCTATTACTCTGTGTCCGCTCAACCCATCACTGAGACAAGTTTTCAAGGTGAGTACAAACAGCAAAAAGAGAGAGAAGTATGGTCAGCCTTAAAAAATAAGGCAGATCTGCAGCGGGGAAGTGGCGAGTCCACAGATAGGTAGAATTTAAGTCCTGAGATTTCAATAACCACCGCCCTCACTCAGTGCTCTCCACTTTCGGACAGTATATAAGAACATCTAATAGAGGTGGTAAGGTGGGACATTGCAATGGCCATGTATGCTATATATATGAGAACCCCAAGAGCATACCCGATCAGTCCCACTGCACTACCACACGGTAATGAACTCCCTTCTCTGATCTATTGCTTTAGTCTCTTTGGAAGGCATTTCAGAATTCTCATTTTGATAGCGTCAGTCTAACTTTCCCTCATTTGCTTAATTTACAACGGGACATTGTGTTCCAAGATCTTGCCCAGAGCAAGCAGGCTGAGAATCTGTCCTTGCTTATACATTTCATCAGGAAGAGCTCCATTCCCTCTCCTAGTTTATGGTGTGAAGCATTCTTAATTCTCTTAGGAAAGTGGAAAGAATTGCAAGATTCCATATGAGAATGCTAAGCTTGTAAAACATTTTAGAAATCACTTTTATTTTTTATTTGATGTATCAAAACGCTGTGAAATATAAAGAAAACCAAGAAACAATGACATAAATGCTCACCAGTAAGAACTAGAACAGTTCTTCCTATATTTTAGCATAGGGCGCTGTCCATGATCCTTAGGAAGAGTTGGTAGAAATGCCTTTCCCATTGTCGGAAGGTGCATGATTGCTGCATTGGTGATAGGGGGAGCATCTTACCAGGGACTGACTTCTTCCTTGGTTCCTTTGTAGTGATGGAAACTTCCCTGGGGATGGAGACGTCCCTGGGATTGCAACCTCCAAGCCAAACATTTTGTCTACCACAAACTCCAGAATTGCCCAAGTCCTGCAGTAGCAGAAATATCCAGATACTTGAGAGTAACCCACCACCTGAGCTTGGGGACATTTCAATGGTAGCTCCAGTCCAGAGTTCTAACAATCTCTTAGCACTGCCTCCAGCTCCAAGCCAGGAACAAAAAGAGAATAAGAATTTGGATATTAAAATTAAACTTTCAAAGCCTCTGGATGCCTACCAGATTCCAAGAGAAAACCACGATCCCCCACTGCTCCCTTTAGAAATCCCTGATATTCACCAGCTCCTGGCCTGCATTGATCCCCTTGGCCAAGAAGAGCTGCCTGGTTCTGAAAATGCTGATCTGGGAAAGAATAGCCTGAGTCTTAAGGACCAAGGGACACTTGAAAATGGGATTGAATCTAATGATGATTTTGCAGACATTACTACACTGGTGGAGGATATTCACCTTCCTCAACTCTTCAATTCCTTGAATGACCTTGATCAATCCAAAAGTCCCAAAGTGATCAAAGTCAAAGATAGCAGAGCCATCGAGCTGAACCAGGTGCAGGAAAAGTCAAATGTCATAAAGGCTCCCTCTGATCAAGCTAGGAAGAACAAACATAAAGCCTCTGAGCCTATCAGTGGTGCTCCCAAGGCCAAAATCCAGGCTAAGAACCCACAGTGCCTGTTAGGGGGAGATGTGGTTATTTGCAATGCTGCAACCAGTGACAGGGCTCCTGTGAATATGGCCAAGCATTCTAACAGCAAACCTCAGAAAGTTGCATCCAGCAGGATTAGCAAAACTAAGAACCATGGGCAGGAAAAGACCAAAAAGAACAGAGAAAACAACTCCAAGAAAGCCGAAGAGAGTAAGCAGTCAGGAAACAAAGCAAAAGCAGAAGAGAAGCCAACCATTCCCAAGATGAAGCGGAAAAAAAATCAACCTGAACTGAGCCAAGAGACCTTCAAAAAGCCTCGAAGCTGCCTAGGGATGCACATGCTGGAGTCTGTGCAGGTTTTTCATGCACTGGGGAAGAAGAGTGATAAGAAAACTGGACTCTCTTCCTCCTGGGCCCTGGGAAATTCAGGCAACTCCAAAGGCCCTCAGCCATCCCCAGCTATCAAACGATGGCTGGATACCCCATGTGAGTGCAAAGGTCCTGAGAAAACTCAAGTCAAACCCCAGAAACCAGATGGCAGTTCTGAAAATGAATGTTCATCTCCATCCCAGTATGAGCTGCCACCTCCTGGGAAGGTCAAGTTGGTACCTTTGCCTTTTCCAACCTTGGACAAGCCTCAGGCTCGACCTGTTTCTCGCAGGCCACAGTCTCTGGCATCGCATCGGCCTGCTGTGGCTTACAATGCCAGGCCTGGTTCTACTAACACATCTCAACCTACTGCAGTCAATTCATCCCGGCCAGCTCCTGCATCTTTAACAGGTCCTGCCAGACCATCTCGGCCAGTTTTGAGCAACCCAACCCGACCAGGTTTGACGAACCCTACCCGGCCTAGTGTCTCTCAGTCTGCTGCTTCTAGGCCTGTGCCCTACAAAACATCATCCTGCACTTCTCTCCAGCGGGAGCCTGTTACCACTGCTGTAACCAAGGTCCAGTCTCCACCTAAGCCTCAAACCCAATATCTTATCCAAGACTTCGGCTTCCAACCAATTCCATGGAGGAAACCGAATGTCCCTGAGCCAGTGATGTCAAAGCCCATCACAAAAGAGCAAAGGCCAGAGCGGGAGGCCATGAAAAGGAAGGCTCAACAAGAGCGTGAGAATGCTGCCAAATACACCTCTTTGGGGAAAGTGCAGTTTTTCATTGAGAGGGAAAAAGATATGGAAATTGCTCGATACTACGGCTATGCAATATAAAGTGCTAGGATTGTTGCTGCTCCTTTAGATACCAGCTGTTTTTCCATAGATAGATAAAATTTCTCTATTTATTCTGATATATTTTAAAACAATAAAACTAAAATAAATGTAATAGAATTAATAGATGAGTAATAAAGAAGCCTTTTGAGTTTTGAAATGCTATTAACTGTGGTTTTTCTTTGGTGAGGGTGGGGATTAAAGGTTGTATGAGAAAGAATTGGAAGTTTGATGAGAGAATGAGGGAAAGGCGATAAAAATTGAGGAAAGAGGAAGAAACTTGGTCCAGGGTCAAAAGTGGAGAGATCTTCTAAGTTTACAAAAAGAAGCGAGAGTGGGGAAAATGGCAGAAGCAGCAGGGTCTGAGATTAGGGTTAAAAGAGTAAAATTTGAATAGGGTGAACATGGCAGAAGATGAGTCTAGGTTGGCCAGGAGAAATGTAAAAAGTCTCTCGTGGAGGCAGGCCTTATGTCTCACAACCACCAGATAGGTATTTTAGAAAACAGATTCAGGACACATTTCCAAAAGGTTTGGGTTGCCTTTTCCATGTATAACTGTAGTTGGAAAAAGTGAGTACAAATCAGGGGAATCAGACGAGTGGAAAGTTTGGGTTGCCTTTTCCATGTGTATAACTGTTTGGAAAAAGTGAGTACAAATCAGGGGAATCAGACGAGTGGTAAGAGTGGAAAGGGCTCAAAGTTATTCCTGGGGAAGCTGCTAACAGGGTCCTAGTCAAGTGAACTGCTACAGCAGGAGGCCCACCCAGAGCAGGCATGGGATCTAAATGATCATTTACTCAACACCTATGCAACAGGCCCACTAATGCAGTACTTCAGTTAACCTTCACAACATGCAAGGCCAGTGTCACTATGCCTCGAGTGAAGTTCAGCAATGGGCTGAGGTAACATTGCATGTGGTGGAGCAAAGCCTCAATTGGAGGCTTATATGCCTCCCCAAGTCCTCAATATTTGCAAGTGTCTGTACAGGGCCAACATAGCTTTCAGAGCACAGCATCCAGAGGTTACTGGTAAATGAGATCAAACTTCGGAAGGGGCCTACATATTAACTTGAGGGGCCGATCAAGTCCCCCTCCATCAACCGGCCCGCACGTGCCACCTTTTCTAAATACCGCCATCAACTGAAGCCCACGAGAAAAACCCGCCGGAAGCGTCCATGTCCACTGGTTGAGAGCAATGGGCGCGCATGCGCACTGGGCTGCTGCTGAAATAGCCCGGAGGACGCAGGCGCCAGCCAGTTCAAAGGCGCTTCTTCAGAGACCTGCGGGCGGCTGGAGGAAGCAAGGGATCGGGGAAAGTGGGGGTGGGTGGGCATGAAAGGGAATGGAGTAGAGGAAGGGGAGATATGGAGATCCTCACCATGAGAAAATGTTTTAATTTATTTTTTTATTGAGATTTAATTTACATACCATAGAATTCACCTTTTGAAATTATGAATTCAGTGGCATTTAGTACAATCACAAGCTTGTGCAACCATCACCATTATCTAACACATAACATTTTTATCAACCCAAAAAGAAACTCCCTTAACCATTAGCAGTCACTCCTTGCTCCTTTCTGGCTCCAGTCCCCAGCAAGCACTAATCTGCATTCTGTCTCTATGGATGTGCCTTTTCTGGACATTTAATATATATAAAATAATACAATATGTGACTTTTGTGGCTGGCTTCTTTCAGTGTCAAATTTTCAAAGTCCATGTTGTAGCATGTGTCAGTGCTTCATTTTTATAACTGTGTTATATTCTATCATATGGATCTACCACATTCGTTTATTCATTCATCAGTTGAAGGACATTTGAGTTGTTTCCACTAATAATTTACATTTATTGAAAGTTTATTTTGTGCCAGGCAGCACCAGGCTAAATTACACATTTCACAGATAAGGAGATAGGCTTGGAGAGTGTCAAATATTTGCTCAAGATTAAGATCTAGCAATTGGGGGAGCTGGGGTTTGAACTCAACTAGTCGGACTTCAGAGGTAATTCACATTCATTCCATCATTCAACTAATATTTATTAAATATTGCAGGTACTCAATAAATGTTAGTTGAATGATGGAATGGATGTTTTTCAGAGTAGAAATATGTGCAATTCTATCTCACATTCAAAGTTATAGTGCCTGGTCATACGCCGATATTTTTGCAAAGAAAATACATAGACCAAATATAAAATGACAAAATCCTTCAATCCAAAGTGTCCGATTAGAATAGCCCTAAAATTCCTTACTTCATTTAAATCTTGCTGAAATTTGTAATTTTGAGAATGGCACTGTTACTTAAAAAGGCTTTGAGTTATTAGGAAATAAATTATATAATTCACCTAAATAGCAGGTAACAAAAGAAAATATGTCTCAAATAAAATTGACCCTTTATGTACACATTTAAGCATTGCATTAATACACATATATTGAAAACCTTTCCAAGCACGCATAAGAATTCATTTTCCCAACTAGATTTTTTCTTGTTGACAGAAGATACCACTCTTGAAACAAACTGTAGGTGGAGCTCCAACTCTGAGATTCATCCTAATGTTACTAGTTTTACTGTAGCCGCCTTCTCAAGGAAATTCTTCATCAGGTAATTCCAACTCCAACTGAAAAGGAACATAATTTGCGTTCATTTGTTATACACAAGTGTAAAAGATCCCAGTGCACTTGCTGCATTTCCCTTTTTTCAAATAGCTTATCCCATATCTTTTTCTAGCTTGCAGGACACTTTTGGGAAAAGGCTGTTCATATATTCATACATACACATATACACACACAGAATGTGCTACTCTATTTGTATTTGGTGTAAATAACCGTCTTATCCTGGGCACAGAGGCAAAACCTGTGTCATACAGATCTTTGTGTCCCTATTGCTCTGTACAGTGACCCTTAGAAATTAAACATCCATTTTAAATAAATTTTATTGGTGTTCTGACATTACAAATTAACTTTAAGTTCTTTTCTAGGCTATGAAAAGTGACTGCCTAATACCTCAGGCCATCAATTTTGTGTAGAAATTAACACAAACAAGCCAAAATTTTCTGTTTTCCTTTCCCCGATTTAGAAACCCTGGTTAGTTTAGCCAGGTACTTCAGATCAGCAATTCCTCTTCAATGCTGGATTTGTACGTGATAGAGGGACTGACAGGCAGCCCCACCCCAAATGAAAATAATTCTAAAAAACAAGTGCTTTCCTTTACCAAAATGGCCGCCGTCGAGCTCTCTCCTCATTGGTCGGATTTTCAGCAGGTGGCTGTTCTAGCCCCGCCCACCAATTGCCCACAGTGTCCTAAATTCTTGGGATTGTAACTCTTACAGACCAGCGGTAGTGGGTGGGGCGGACACCGGATGTGACGTTCACGGAAACGCCGAGTGCCGTCCGCAGGGACAGGTGGGAAAGGGTCCCCGGAATCGAGTGGGGACGGGGCACTGACCGTGGTCAGACTCAAGCGGAGTAACCGTTGTGAGTGTGAGGCCTGCAGCTTTCGCCGCCCCCTGGTCCCCTGCCCAGCCCGTCGCGCGCGAGGCCCCTGGCGGCTCCGGTCCCCAGCCAGGCCCAGCGCGTCCCCGCCTATTGCACTTGAAATACCCGAAGACCGGGGATGATTTTGTCCCGGATTGGCAATTTGGGCTTGAGTTCCTTCAAGATAGGGACCTCAAGCAGCTGTCAGGAGATCCCTATTCACTGCGTACGCCCCCTCCGTTCATTCCTG